>NW_025110604.1:0-46915 GCF_011392965.1 Frieseomelitta varia | reverse complement strand
AAGAGGAAAAAAAAAAAAAAAAGAAAAATTAGAAAAAGAGAGGAGAAAAAAGAACGACATAGTCGAGAGAATGCAAAGGGTTAGCAACTGCGCAGCCGAAAGAAAGAAAGCATTGCAAAGCGACTATAGACGCGCGTACATCGGACGTTCCCCGGTGCAACCCCTCCCTACGAGATCCGGGTCAAACCGTTTTCATCTCTTTCGTGTACCGCGGGCTGCACGTTCGCGTTTCGACAATGAAACATCGTACAAACGTAAATGTACGCCGGAATGGGAAACCAGAACACGTTGCTCTGCAAGTCTGCGCGCGAGCATGACTATCTACTGTCGGGGCAGCTGTCCAGAATACGAAACTGTCGCGACCCTGTCGCTACCGCCTATGTTCATCAATCAAAAAATAATTCGAGCTTCGTTGTGCCTTCTCTTCGTAGGACAAAGCGCGCCAAGTGATTTTTTTCTTTTTGTTTTTCTCAATGGTCAATTATCGTCGAAAATTGTACTCCAATAACTCGAGTGATATCTGTGCAACGAACGATTGGAAGATCTAAGCTCGTGTTTGCATTCTTTCTTTCTAGTGGCGTTTATTGTCTTTTCAATAGTGTCCTATTAAGAGCTGTTGGTTTTGAATTGGTTTCTTGATTGGGTTCAGGACGGTTGTTGACTGGTATTTATTGTTGCCTCTCATTCGGTGCATTAATGTCTACGTTGAGTTCGACAAATTCTTAGGAATCTGTTATTCTGGGACACTAAGAGATACTGTCGAATTATCGAATAGAGGGGAATTTAGTATCGTATAGATTAGAGGAAACGCTTTCGTGAAAGTGGATCTCCACTGAAACTATAATATTAACGTGAAAGGAACGTGATGTAATATGAGCAACGTTTAATCAATAAAGATTGTTCGTTCATTAAATTATAAAAATTATAGATCCTAAAATGACAGACGTACAAAATACTTACAAGAAACAATATATATATTTCTTCTCAATAATTTTCACGTGTCTGAGAAGTCCAAGAACGTCTTCTGGCTAAAAATTGAAGTTTGAAGATTCGAAGACCTTGCGCCTCTCAAGAAATGATCCAAACGGTAAATAAATGGTAAAATTACCTAATAAAAGACACCGGATTTATTTCCACGGTTAATACGAGTTTGAAAAATAAATTTTGCCTTGCCGATTGTTACATCGTTTGCTATGAAAATTTTCTCAATTAAAGCAGCGTTCACGGAAGAAATGAGACGGCTTGGGCCTGGCCGATGGATAATGTCGCGTGATAACGTCGTGTTTAACATCGTTACGGGGACGTTGGGGCGAGGAACAAAGGCGGTAATCACTGTTCGTTCCCTCGAAACGTGAACGATGAAGTAACGCACACACCTAATCCCGCAAGTTGAGCAAGATGGTCAAGCGACGACGGTTCGTGCGACAAGGCGCGCTGCGGTGAAACAATTTCCGATCCAACTGCCGTTTAATAATGCAGCAGCGATGCACGAGCTGTTTACAAACAGGCCGGCGCATACAGAATCGCTGGGAAATTTAGTGACAGCGAAAGAGCCGTCGCTGTAAGCTTTTAACATTCCGCTCTGGTTACGCCGCGCACCGCGCCACAATCCATATAAAAGATGCATCCTAGATAGCCGTTGGATTCACGCAGCTGGCAAACAATACGTGGTGATTTTATCATTGTCGCCGCTAATGAAGTTCTATTCTTCGCGCTTATGCCACTTGCTTCTCCTCACCTTCGGTCGCTGTTCGCGCGTCACACTCTGACTTAACGAATCGCGCGCTGATTCGAGCGCGATGGCTGAATTCCATTACGTATCGTGGCGTTAAACCGTTAAGGTTTGAAGCTCACGGTGAGCTGTTTGCTTGAATTGTTCGCCTTTGAAGATTTGTTAAACACTTGTTGGAGAGAAGTTGGAGAGATTTGGGATTGGCATGGCTCCGGATTTAAACACGCAGATTGGTCGAAATACAATTTATTCGGAGGCAATGGAAAGGTATCTCGATTAGTTCCGAGAAATTCCGTATAACCACTCTCTCTTTCTCTCTCTCTCTCTCTGTTCGTATCCTCAGGCACGGAGTGACTTGGAACTGCTATTATCGAATTTTAGATTTACTGATACTTACGCGAGCGTGATTCTTATTCGTATTGTGTCGTTGAACGAGACACTCGCTTGTGAATCTGTGTGATTCTGCAATGGCACGGCTACACTTCACACGACGATAGACAAGTAATAAAGTAAAATGCGCTGAATCTCGTTGGCTTACGAAAGCTAACCCAGCCAAAAATTAATATATTATTGCTGAAGGCAATTGTTAATCGCTAGAAATACTTTGAAGAAATTGAACACGACGAACTTACCTTATGTCGCAATGTGCTTGAAGGTACATATTTTTAAGAGGAGAAGGGAATCGACGAAGGGGAACGATTCGCTCGTCAGACCCTCGATCAACCGACACTTATGGACATGATCAACGTCGCCAGTGGCGACAAGAGGGATTACCGAACCGCGAATTGATTCTGTCAGAGGCCTGGAAGACGTTGCTGAAGCATTACACGTGTTTAATGGGCAGACTACGCGTGTCCAGAACCTGATGATCTTCCGACGTTGGAGATCTCCCGTCTTGCACGTTGTTCGACATCTTGTCGCCCAATCAGCAGACCGCCTATTCATAGGTTGCGAATATTTCGAGTGGGAGAAATCGATAAATGACTACCTTCGCGTCAAATAAGATGGAACTACTGACTGTCAAGTACGTAAAAGGAAGGGCGCTCGTAAACCAAATGACGTGACTGGCAACACAGGTGTTAAGAAAACGTGAACGTCGATGCTGGTGAAACGAGGTGACAGTCCGTGTGTTCGTTCCTGTCAACTGTAGCTTCGCTTTTGGATCTAAGGATCTTCCTTATTGAGCTTCGTCGATTCGTTATTATACGTCTGACGCGAAACTTCGATCTTCCATATTTCCTAATATAATATATATTATATTAGGATATATAATATAATATAATACTGCTGAAATGGAATCAGCTTTCGTAATACTGTATATTATATATCCTAATATAATATAATACTCCTGAAATGGAATCAGCTTTCGTAATACATTATAGATCCTATTTCGTAATAATATATATTATATAGCCTAATATAATATATATTATATTAGGATATATAATATAATATAATATAATATTCCTGAAATGGAATCAGCTGTCGTAATACATTATGGATCCTATTTCACGTTTGGTGAAATCTGTCTCTAAATTCTTAATGGATATAATTTTTCAATATACGCGTGTGCCAATATTTGCGCGTGTAAATTATGACACGTATATGTATTTATATTGTCGGTATTTCGCGTGCGTAGTAAATGGACTTTGCTTCCATTAATTTTTGATATGCATCTGTTCTGTTACACGTGTTCAGTCGTTAAACAGTCGGAATAATATTCGAAGTATCACTTCTCATTGGAAATCTCGACTTCGATAAGAATACATATATATGTACGTATTATTATATAAATTTGCAATATAAAGTCATAGGATCTCTTGATATATTTCTATGCAATATTTGCATAGTTAACTCTTGAATTCTAAACCATTGAAAATTCCAAGTAGTCGTAATTCAATGACCAGAAGTTATAATAATTACATTATTCATCCGGAGAAATGTTCGACGGTCGAGGTTTTTTTTGATATGCGCAAAAGAGAGAGAGAGAGAGAGAGAGAGAGAGAGAGAGGAGAAGGCACGGAGAAATGAAACGGTAAGACGGAAGAGTAGCGGAGCCATCAAACGTAAGAGAAACTGGAGAAATTCCTGAATATTTTACATGGCTCCTCTTTTACGCGAACTTTCGAATTCAACTTGGCTGACGCTCAATTCTCGCCGGGGCTTCGCTCGTATTCTTTTGAACTGAACCAGTTTCACGGTTGATCAACCGTCGAACGGAATCTGCTTGAAGATCCACATAAGTTTGATCGTCTTCTTTACACAGTTGCCTAGCTGAGCTATTGATTAAGCCGTCATTCTTCGTCGATCCTTGTATCTTGGATTAACCACTTTAGCCTAGTCAATTAAGTTCCAAGGAAAGAGCAACGTGCTTACTTAAAGTCGACTGCAGAGTGAAGTTAAAGGTCCCGGAATGCTTTCTCTCTTTGATCGATCGACTGTGTTAGTCGTTACAGCGCTCGATCGAAAGATGTTCGTTAATGAAGCGCTTCGTTTCGATCACTTAGACCGGATTGTCTTCTCAGTCTTATCCATTCTTATTCGATACTGTTCTCTTCGTTCTGGTCGTCTCTTTGTCTCGCGATGCAGCGAAGTAACTGATTAATTAATTTCAAACCGAATGAGGAAAAAAAAAAGAACTGAGAATCGACTCTCCGTTTCGAAAGTATTCTTAGTCAGCTCGTTGATTTGAGCGTTCGCAACGTACGACAGCTGCGAGAGGAGAGTTAAATCCATTTCGTCGACTATTTGTTACTCGCCAGATCAAATACCCACACTCTCGATATTAATCCTTTTTCCAATCTCCTCTCTGATATGACAAACCTTCTTCTTCAACATTCCCCTACACAATAACCACGAATATATATATCGAACAGTTTCGAACAGCCACGTGGAACGTTCACGACACTGAAAGACACTCGGGCAGCTTCCATTGTTCACCCCGTATCGTATTCGAGACTTTAGCTTAATGGAAGACCGGGTGAAAGTTGGTGCTCGCTTAATGCACGGCCGCTCGTTTCTCTTCGTTTCGCAACTTTCTGCCCGTAGCACGGAGCAAGATGGAACGCTAAACGGATCGAAGAAGACGAGGAAAGGGGCTGGCAATCACGCGGACGTCTAATCCGGCGCGCTGGGACCCTCTTGCGATCGCAGTGGGCAGGGAAACGAGGGGAGGGGGAGGGGGCGATGTCGTAAGTTTTCCCAATCTACGTCAACTAGTAATAATCGAATCCGCAAGTAGTCGGCATTCGTTGGAGCCGATGATCCGAAATAGCCGGTTTGCCCCGGCACGAATTTCTTCGGAGGCCATCGGCCGTGAAATTATTTGTTCGTCCGGGCTGAATGAAAGATAAAGTGGCTTCCCCTGTTCCGTTGGAGCGTGGCCTTTTATATCGTTGATCCCACCTAACGCCCGACGATGATCAAGCGCCATTTGTATTTTTCGCGCGATCCCTCAACCTGGTCTCTCGTTCTGCTCTCCAGCTTCGCGAAGCTGGAGTTCGGCGTTTAGGACAGCCTGGGGATGGATTTATTGCTATGGTGGAGCAATAAAAAAAAAAAAAAAAAAAGAGAGGGGTGTGAAAGAGTCCGATAAAGGAAAAAGTGTAAATTGAGAACGGCGAGGTTTCTCGTCTGATGCCTCAAAGATACTCGGATGAAATCGAACTCTGTGAAATTCAGATATCGACTCTCTGAAACTCGCAATTTCTATATATGGTCGCGCGGAAATTTTTAGTTTACCATCGGACATCAGATGACTGATTTGTGCACATGTTTTCTTAAACTATTTGTCATATTTGTTATATCTTAAATCGGTATAAAGAAATTCAACAAAGTCGGTATTTTGATCCACGATAAATTTCATCATACCAACTATATTGTATCGACTGTACGATATTTTAGTTTATATCTGAATAATGTACTGCAAACAAGGTGAATTCAATTTGTACGCAAGTTAATATATGCATTCGTATGCGTACCTCGTATCTTGTAATACACAGAAATTTGATCTCTAGTGATGGCTCTAATATCGTAAAGATTCACGCTCCTCGAAACGAAAGTTCGTTTAAATTTTGAAAAATATCTCGCCGGGCGTATGTCAGACTCGTGAAAAGAAAGACGAGACATGGTTTAGCCCAATGAATTAAGACGTAAATCGTCGACAATTTTCGAAATCATCGGCGGATGAATCGCGTGCGTGTGTATCTCTCGCGAAAAAAGACGTTCGTGTAAAATGTCGGCTCATTAGCCAGGGGGGGCGATGTCATTTTAATTAATCACGCGGCAAAAACAGTGTCTCGTGACACGTGCTGATCCTTAATGAGAGAAAAAAAAGCGGAGGATGCCGAGTAGAAAGAGAGAGACATCAAAGAGCTGCAGCTGACGGTGCTGCAGTGAACGGTTGCTTCATACTCGGAATACGAATTACGTTTCACAAAGGAGCGCCTACCCTCATATTCGCTGCCTCCTTAACTTATCTCTTTCTCTCTCTCTCTCTCTCTTTCTGATGCTTGCTTGTACTCTTTTCTCGCTAGAAACGTAGGGGAGGGAATCATCAGTCGGACGAACATAAATTATTTCATATATCGAACTGGCAGCTCCTTTCTTTCACCAACCTTTCGCCTCTTACTATTTTCTCATCGGAAAGGGAAACACTAAAGGGCGCGTCTTTATTCTGTCGGCATAATATGAATTCTTGGAATTACAAACTCTCTGATATTGAACGTCTATACGAATCGACTGACATTCTATTTTCGCTAGGAACTCGTGATATTGCTCGATTCGGCGCAATGCATAAAAATGTACAACATTCTTTGTCGGTTCAGGCTTTGCAACTCGCCGACGCGAACCCTTTCCCTTGGCGAGGTTCAAGAATTATTTAATCTAAATGCAGGTTCATAACTTTCTTACCTTTTATACGAAAATGAATAGTCCCTTTAGATAAAAGGAAAAGTCAACAGCTTTCGAGAACATTTCATTCAGTAATTAAAATCAGAATGAAAAAAGATACAAGGCAACTGTTATTTCGATTAAATTATAATTTATGCATTCGATTGTTACTATTACTAGTTTATTATCATTTCGATTATATTATTTTGATAAAAATTTTTTCGATTATAAATCACAAAAAGAAAAACGATTATAAACGATCGAAACTTTTTTTCCGTTGTCGATAAGGAATTACCGATGAAAGAAATATATTTTCACTACAAAACAACACTCTACGCTATTATGAGCCAGCAAAATAAATTCCCTCAACTGGTAACGTGATTAAAAGTAAAATTCTCCCCACTAATAATGATCATCGACAATGAAAAAGAATTTTGTAATCGTTAGTCACAGAATATTTCAATTATATTATTTTTTGGAAAATATTCTCTACATTTCACGATTAATATCTTCACCTCCTAGATAGTAAACAAATTTCTGTTACTATTTTCCTTCGCGAAAATCGCTAATTTTGATCTCTAATTTGGATGATCCTCCGTTCCTTGAGAAACGAAAAGTTGCCTCGCAAATGGCGGGACCAAGCGTGGCGGACAACGCAAAACTGCCGATATGTTGATGATCCACTTAGGCGAAAACCCGCCTCGCGCGGTCATGTGGTCGCGGGCGACAGCTGAGAATTATCGCGGCGATTTAGCGCGGCAAGTAGTAGAAGCGAACTAGTAATTACGAGCCGGTTGTTTCTGCACGCTGTGACGATCGATACTATCGTCAGCCGGCATTACGAATAGATAAACGTATTTACGAGGTTGTCGCGCGAACGCTACTTCCGCGCTGCAACTGCGAAATTAATCGGTCACCAAGAAATCTCCCTCTTCCGCTTTCCCTTTGATCTTCTTCGCATGCCAGGAATCAGAAATCAGTCGGAATTACTCGTTCTTACTTCGAGGCATCAGTTTCAACGAGCGTGTGTGACGAGGTGCATTAATATTCCAATATCGGCGACATCATCCGGGCCCCTTGTAACGTAATATGAAACGCGCAAACGGATGTGTCGCCGCGTTTTAGAGATTTTATCATTTCGTCGTTTCACTGGGAATTGTTTCCTTTGTACACACGGAGTTCCAGCGCTGTTATTCCCCGTGATTGTACAAAGCGGAATGCAATTTCATCCCTGTAGAACGCGGCACAATTAAGATTTACAAAGCAGATTATCTCTAACTCGGGTTGCATCAAACAAATTTCGAAACGAATTTCGAAATCTTTGACACCCGTAAACCCGCTGCATAATTCCTTCCCTCCGTTTGTGATTAACCCTTTGACATCTTAGACGTATTATTTGGCAATAATTAATAGTATTATTGTGTCTTGTTGAACCTTTCTATTACTTCAACGTGACGATAACTCCTCGGTAAGAGGACATGCAAAATATACTTTCGAACATGCGCTAGAACACATGTATCACAGAGAATGTAATAGAGAACTCATGTAATACGTCCTGTTTTCGCAGACAGTTTAAGCGTAATATAGTAGAGCTTCCTTTTTGCGAAAGCTCGACTTTTTGGAACATCTTTACTCGAGTACAGTGAATGCTTCGATTTTTCGTGTAACTTTGAAAATCGAAAGTCGAATTAAAAAATCACGTGGCGGTGTTTACTTATCAAGAGAACGAATGAAATTTTATTCATTATTCCTTCATTTGTCAACTGTACTATAAAAACGCGAGGCATTTGATTTTATTTTGTGTCTCATATTTTCTCTAAATCAAATCGAGACGAATTGGAAACTCCAAAATTAAGCAATGTAAAATTTAAATTTTTATTATCCGCAGTGACAAGTTAAGAATTAAGTATAGTTTATCAATGTAATCCTTGAAATGTTTTACAAACACGATACTTAAAATTCTTCGTGCTGACAAAATTTTAATACGAATTAACTGACATTATCTCTCATGGGAAAATTTAACTCCAAAGTCAAAGTGTTTCCTGAAACGGATTCGATTCGGATTTCAGAATGTCTGTCAGTAATTAATATCATCATCTACTAATAGATATTCTATCCTACCGATAGAACGTTCGAATATTAACCCCTAATTGATGCCATCGAACGCAAGTTGCTAACCATCACGTTTAACCGGTTTAGATTCAATATTAATTTTGGAATCAGCTTAATTTTGGGATTTTTAATTGAATTCAATTTCATCGCTAATCTCCGTCGGAGAGACTGGAAAATGCAAAATATAGAATCAAGTGTCTCGGACAGAAATAACTAGAGTCATCTGTGATACCACGATACTCGAGATGCAACGAGAAAGTACGTCAAATTCATTTTCTCATTCCCACGTCCGTCATGTCCCAGAAATCACCGACGAAAACTTAATTTGAAACGACGACAAACCTCACAGACAATTTAACAACGTAAAAGTGTTGAATTGGCAAAGTGGGATCCACAGTGAAAAGACACGGGAGGTTTGCGAAACGGTCGTCGACTCGCAAGTTACACGCTGTCCCCGATTAAAAAACGATTTTGAAGATGATTTATCGCCCGGCCAAATTGAATCGCTAATCTAAGTTGGAGAACTTTCGCCGGCCGTCCGACTGAATTATGGCCAGCGGGAATAGAATGCCATCGACGGTTACGCGATGCCTCTCCCTCTTTCGCGATTGTCTGAAACTGAAGTTCCGCGGAATCTTGCTCGGGATCGCGGCCTTTCGACGACCACTTGGCCCCATCCGCCTGTGGAACATATGGGGAAAAAGGTCGGACATTTTGATTAAGAGCGGCGCGATAAAAGCACGCTGGTGCCGTCGATCGCGAGAGTTATAGTGACGCGGCGAGCCGTGCGGAAATTCTCCCGGCGGAACTTTCTGTTTTGCCAGCCGCGAGGCTTTTACGAGTGGAGTAAAGTCACGGAAACTCGAATAAATTGAAAGATATTACAAGTATGACTGTTACGTAGATCGCCGTTGCATACCAATGAATTTCCGCGAGGCAACGCTAGCTCTTCCTCGGGTCGTTACGCTACTGCGAACGTTCCCTTGAAAAATGTTAAACGATGAATCTCTTGGCTCTTTCTTCTCTTTTTTTTTTTTCTTTCTTTCTTTCTTTCTTTCTACCGGGCGAAGCAGAGAGTGTTCCTTCGAGGATCGAGTAACGAATTGCCTTCTGCTTTGACGCGTAGCGCGTACGAGATTTACCATTACGGCGCCACGAGCGACACAAAAATCAGTAACACTGGATCGAGGTATCGACGACTATCGAGAATTTTGTCGTACTGCATGTAAACTAAGATAGATACGGCGTGTGTTTCATTATCGCGTTTTACTACTTACAAATTTAATTTGTAATACTGTGATATTACAGTTTTACTTCAAATGTATTAATTGCATTCCTTTATTACAAATGCTTCTTGCAGACGTGTCAGAAAATTTCGCTCGAGATTTCTCGATTACTAAAGATTACTATCGAGCGTGTATCCTCTTTCAGCATCAAAATAAATATCAAAATTCACTCGATCAATTTCCGCTGGAACCTCAGTTGTATCGAACAATGCGTTCTACTTCCAACATCTCGCGGCTGATTCACTTCCGTTGCTTGTATACAGCGATTGTTTGTTAATACATATTGTCTTCATCGCGTCATAATGGATTGGTTCCATTAAACGAGCAAACAAGCAAATAAAGTTTCGTTAGAGGTTCTTCGAGGATGAGGCCCAGTGATGAATTTCCTTCCGTTTCATCACGTAGCATCAACGTTTATTAATGGACACGGTGTTACTAGAACGAGTGACAGAGAAATTAGTATAATTGGACGAGTGGCGCGGGGGGAGGGGGGGGGGGTGTCGAGGACAATTAAAATAAAAGGGACAAAAATACGACGGGCTGTGGCGCTGGTAATCAATCACGCGATCACCCCCAACGAATCTCCGTCTCTCGGAAAACCGACACCTCGATCGGAAGGGGAGGGGAGGGGGAGGCTCTTAATTACACCCGAGAAACTTGCGGCCGTGCGCAATCATTCTCACCCTAATAGCGTCATAACTCAAGTAGAACGCAGCACTTTCGTTGAAGAGCAACCGCGTTTAACCGTTGCCGCATTCATAACCTCTCGTCCCGTTGCACTTTTCTTTCTTTTCGCCCTCAGATTCATCGCGAATTCATCGAGGTGAGTCGCGGTTTCCCTCGGTCATCCGTTTGTCGCGCACACGAGCCAAAAGTATCGAGCGCACGGTGCCAACCCCGCTAACCGGTCCCCGGAGAGGGAGGGGCCTTGAAAAACTAATTGATTATGAGAAATTTTGCAAAATTGCTTGGAAAGTTTCGTTGAAGTTGGTTTTTACGCGAGGGAGGCAACGTCCGTAAGCGCGCGCGTTGGTGTAAAAGTCTTTACGACGGTAAATCGTTATTATTTCCCTCGTCCCGTAATTGAATTTCTCCAAGAGGCTGAAGGAGCATCGAAGGCCGGAGTTACGTTTAACGAGTTTAAGCAACAATCCCTCGAATTTACACTGGGTACACCGGCAGGGATGCGTTAATCCTTGGTCATTAACGATGACCTACCTAGTGGTCTTATTTTCTTAATCAGCACGATAAATAACACTCGCCTGATAAATCCAATAGAACCTCAATATACCGCGTAATTATATTCGTGTAATTCCAAATAATTGCCCATTTCCTGCATTGTTGCGTTTCTCGAGGTTCGGCGTAAACGAAATTTATAACGTAGTTAATGAACGTTGTAGTAAAATTGACGTCCAATTATAATTTAAAAAATAAACAAACGGAGGCGATGGAGCAGAATCTAAACAGGAATTTTCTTTATAACGAATGCTCTGTTTCCGACATTTTATACACTTTTTTTTGCGCAAATTTGCAATGCACGCGTGATTTAACACTTACTTGCGCTCATCTATTTACGGCCTTCCGATTCACATACTTTGATGTAGCTCGCTGCGCAAGTAATATCATCAATATCACATTATATCGTGTCGCTTTGTACTTAATCCGTCACGTTCTGTGCAATTATGCATCGTAAAAGGGGACACTCGTGTCCGTTAAATAAATTAGATTAAATACGCCGCCGAATATAGGGACGAGTGAGAATAACTGAACGCGTTGCTGAACGTGTGTTTATTGACTGGGGGAGGGGAAAAAAAAATTTAATTAGCCGAAAAGCGGTGAATTTTTGGTTAGGTGAGGGTGCGGCAGTAGTAACCCGATGGTGGTAAACGTTGGTGGTATTTTAAGTTTGCAAGGGGAGCCCGTGTTGACCCGGGCACAGAACAGGGATATTGATTCAACGTCGCCACAAGGGTGTTGTTGAACTTTTAGCGCCATAAACTGAAAGAAAATAACCCGGGATCTTTCCAAAATAAACGCGAACTGTCGGTACTTTGTCTTCTCTTCCAAGGGGACGTTTCTAAAATTATTGAAACAGGATAGCTGAGAGCTCAAGTTGATAATCGTCGTAATCTCTCAGTTCTTCTTGAAACGTTCGCGCATCACCTCTAGTGATTCTATTATACATCGATGAATTATAATCCTGATGGTAACTGTTTGTGCTTGACAGTCTTATCTGAGGAATTAAGTACAGCAAACTCAGGTATTAATTGAAACATATATCTGGAATAAAGAATACAACAACGACGTAAGAAGAATAAACGAAAGCTAATTCCCGAAGACGGGGGAAGTGAGTCATTCGAATAATTCGCACAATTCGTAGTAATTCGTAGAAATTAAACTTCTTGTTGCTCCTTCTGGCAACAGGAGTTGATGAAATTGGAGGAAATTGGAATTATTTCATTAACTCCTACGTGCGTACGTACTCTTCTTGTTTCCAGCAAACCACAACGCGCATTGGCGATTCTGTTTCCCGATATTACACACATCGGAAGAATATAATCAGTAAAACTTCGTGGCGAACGCTTTATTTAAAATCCAACGATTATTCCCAACGCTGCTCGAAATAAATACGAGTTTATCTGCTCTGTTTGAAACGGTATTCACGATTCGCGTAATAAATTACCGGCAAACGATAAAATTAAAGTTTCCGCGCGCGAATGGTTGGTCTACGTATCGTTCGTTTTTAGTAGAATATCCTCGAGCTATGGTCAGCACTTGACGGCTGCAGCGGAATTCATGGACAGACAGCTGGATACCGGTACGTACGTAAGCTCGTGTAAACGATACGCCATCGCCAGTTCGTACGATCCGTTTGACACGCCGCCGACCGCGTATGCAAATGTCCGCCTCCTCCGAAACAACGAAACGGCGCGCATAAAACAATCGCGTCCCGGTTTGTCCGGTGGAAAAAAAACAGAAAAAAAGCGAGAGACCAGGCCGTGCATTCAGGCTGCGTGTCCCGGTGCACGCGCATCCTGTAAAGGGTTGTTCAATTGAAACGCGACCTCGGATTTTCGGGGGTTGGCGGGCTGGAGTGGCGCATATTTTTCCGCCGCAAAAGTAGGACAGAAATTCATTGCCGGGCGAGTGGGAGGGAAGGTTCTTTTATGGAGCGTCGCGCGATTCGTAATTTGGTATTCAAAATTTGCGCAGACAATATTTATCCGCATTGCGTGGACGTTCCATCGCGGACGTCCGAATCCGCGGGATCGATTACGCGTGCACGGGATATATATGTATATAATCTAATTTGATTTATTTTCCAGCGCGAGTGAATTCCACGCGGGCAACGATTCGGCGAGTATTGTCAATTAATTTTATAATTTCGTTAGATTCGCTCCTAGGCTAACTAGTTCGCGGAGATACGGTAACGAAGCGCGTTCGAACCAGACGTGCGGCGGTCGATTTTAATATCGCTGCGTGGAATTTAACGCACGTTCGCCTCTGTTTTGCAGAAGCAGAAGCCCCGGTGAATCAAAATTCATATTCTTTGTTTTACTATAATCGCTAAAGACGCGTTTGTGTCGTGATAAATTTTAATGTTTAACCCTCTCAATTAACGCGGAGAATGGTGGATCCGTTTCAATAACAGAGATTTAATTTGTGACGGTCAGTGAAGGAAGAACAATACATATAATATTACGGGAATGCATTATATTTATTAAAAATATAAAATCAAAAAGTACATGTGATATAATGTGAAATATAGAAAGATGCAAAAATGAAAGTTGTTAAAACCTAACAACATAAACGTTTTAGACCGAAGGTTTAATTTTGGAAAACTTTTGTCGAGTTCAATTTTATCCCAAATGGCATTCAATGCGAATATTTCATATTTTATAGTATTTAATATAAGATAATAAATTAGAGTGATAATATTATATTAATCCTAGTGATACTGTTCTGTTGTAACAGTGATCCAAAAATAAAAATTAGTCAGTCGTGCGAGAAATAATTTATGTTTCTTCAAGGATATTACAAACACAGTATAAGTTTGCAGTATCACTTTGCTACACTAAAGATACCTAAAGACACGTATAGATACTTTTAGGTGCTACAGCAACACTTTGACGCTGTAAACGAACGAGTTTGGGGTAAAAAACGAGCACGAAATTGAGCGAGTACAACGTGGTACGAGAAACAAAAGTGTCCGGGTACTGGGGTTGCAAGTGTAAAAATTGAAAAAAGGAAAAAAGGAAAAAGGAAAAGAACAATGACGCGGATGACGCGGAGGCACTCGGACGTAAGCAACGAAGAGGGGTCGAGGACTGTCGGGGTCGAAGAAGGGTTGAACGCTCTCACCAGTGAGAAGAGGGATGTAAAATTGCAAGGAGATCCCCGGATCTCCTCTCGACTGCTCGAAATATCCCTTTCGTGTACCTTTCGCAGAAATGATGGATGAACGCTTGTATCGAGAATGCTGCTCTTAATTGGTTTAGCTGGAAAGTCTAATTCGCCAACTCTCAAAGGGTTATTTTCTTCGAATTTTCTGAAAGTGTAAGTGACAATTCTCGTGACAACCGGAGTGATGAACGAGTAGAAGGATTTATTAAACCGTTGAAATCAATTTTCTTCTGCCAAACGATACGATATTCATTCGGAACTTGGTAAAACTTCGTTTGTCCGTGCTTCGAGTCTCGTAACTGATCAGCTTATTCTCGTCTACTGGCTCTTATCATCCGAACAAATAAGAGTAGAATACGAAGGAAGCTAGCGAGGAGAGAAGCATACTCGTATAAACAAAGTTTGCTACTGCGTTTAATATTTTATAACGAGTGAAGTCTCTTTTTTCGCACCGTAAATTCATCACTACACTGCGGATGTTTATGCATTTGTGAGAAATTTAGAAAATACGAAAGTCCCCAGAGTTCGCGTGAATTGTAAAAATACGTGAAATATTCACAGGTGAAGTGAATCTACCTGTTACGATATTTAATGGCGGGAACCAAGTTTTGCTCATCACTACGAATTTTTAATCGCTTTCATAAAAATTTGAAATTGCATAAATATTCCGCTGTTTATCACTGGGACACGGTACAGTATTCGCACATCTTGTTTGTCGATTTCAACTCGTATATAATTATTACATACGTATTTGCGCGGATTTGTTGCAGTTGCCAATATCGAACGATTGATATTTTAATTAATTGTTAATTATAATTACTTCATATTCTATATACATTTCATTGAAAAATATTATGAAAGAACAATTATTCAAAGCAGATTGTTAGGTCGATTCGCTATTCGATTAAACATCATTAGTTAGACTGTACGTTCATTTTTAACTCGTATTCATTTCATTTTTAACTTCATATACAAAGTATGTGATATTTTTCCGACCTACGGAGACCAAACATTTCGCTCATTGTACATTCAATTTTATTATCTCTTTTCCAGAAATTCAATTTTAATCGTCTCATTTAGCATCCAAGAGCCCGCGATTATTGTCTTTCAACACTTCGAACATTTCAACGAACATTCGACTTCTCCCACTGACGTCTTACTTTTGCGAAATATTTTTACTGAGAAACAGTACGTGCTGTTTATACATAGGAGAATTGTAAGGCGCTGAGATGATCTTCTCCCCCGATATCTAACACGAGTTCATCCGCGATCAAATTTATTTTCCAAGCGGTCGGTGAACGCTGAAAGAGTGACGATGAAAACGCGCGGCAAGAGACAATGAATCATCGACGACAGGCGTTCGCCGGACGTCTTGTTTTGCGTTTTCGTTTTCATCAGTTTGTCGCCGTGTCCCCGTTGGCTGTCCCGTTTCCTCGTGGAGGAACGAGCAACGATCATGCAAATGAACTTCCATATATACTCGGGGATAAAACTTCGTCCAGACAGTTCTCAAGTTTTTCGCCTTCGCGATCCGATCGATCGAACTACGATTGTTAGAACGTTTCATCATTCCCGGAGGAACGTTCTCCGGATTATCCGTGGATTCACGGATCGATCAATCAAGTTTTCCAGGTCGAATCGAGATTCCGAGTTTTTTTTCTCCGGAGTCGGACAGTCTCGTTTTTTCCCTTCTTTTTCTATTCTGTTCTTTCCTCTCCACTTTTCTTCGCGAAAGAAGCGAAAGAAGTAGCAGGTTTTACTTGTTCGAATATCGATTCTTAAAGGGAAAGACGTTGCCTGCCGGTGGAGCACGAGGTTTCCACCAGCATGGACAGCCCACCGCTTCGACGCCGCGTAAATTGCGAACACGCCCCGTTGTTCCGACGCATTACGCGGTCCGGCTGACATTGTGAATTCAGTTTTTGTTCCCGCGGATCGAGACCAGGCGTTCCGTCGTTCCTTAGGACGGCATAACGAGCGTAATATAGTATACGTTTGTTTGCCCGGTTGTTTTTATTCGAGAGAATGTTTGCTCGCTCGGTGGAACGCGCTTAATTAGGGTAGAAAGATCGAGGGTTTTGTGACGTTTTCGGGGGGACTGAGTTCCTAGGTATCACCCAGAGGCGAGAGAATGGAATCGTTCGTGTCGCGTTCAGATTCGTGCGGATTAACCGATAGGAAATAAGCGAGTTATGGAAGTTTCAGGAGGTAGATCCCGATCTGGCGTTAATGCAAAACGGTTTGGATGATCTGTCCAGTGAACACTTAAAAGTCACACGCCATGAAATTGGTGTGCACTTAATTTTCTGGCTGCTGCTATTGAGTCGTGAGTCGATTTCTGAAGAATCGTACGTCGCAGAACACATTATAACAATGCTCGATAATGCATGTTTTTATAAAATTCTGAAATCCTTCGTTTGAAAAATATTAACAGTAGGTATTTATACTTGTGCGAGTATCGTCGAAAAGGGGACCAAAGTTGTGAATAAATTTTCCTTTGCAACGTGCACTATAAAGTGCATAATGAACACTGAATCCAACTCTCTTTTAGAAGATCCGGAATAACGTTTATTTTTACGAACTCTCAATTTCTATTCTTCAATTCTTTAATATCCTCATTAGGAACTTGACAATTCTGAAAATTTAGTTCTCGTCTAGAATATTAGTTTATTCATTGGTATTGATTGCTATCTCTTACCCAGCACACCTAATAAAATCGATAAATTCTTAGAAATCCGCCATTCGGTTCTTTTTTTTTTTTGTTAAAGGAACGTCTAAACGAGATGTAATTGTGAAAACAAGTTTATCGTAGTAGCATTAAAGTAGAAGCCGTATGTGCTGTTGGACGTCACGAGGAGAATCGTTGAATAAAGAGAATGTAGTTTGCAAGTGTAAGTGCAAGGAAAGAAAAGTAAGGTTATCACGAAGAAACTGCGGTTTTCCGCTGGGAAACTGACATATAAAATTCGACACAAGTGGAGCGTGACGCGCGTTAATTTTCTCCTTTTCGTACGATACGAGCAACGTTCATCGGGGGCCATCCTTTCCAATAACGGTGAGCTGTAAAGCGTCGTTAATCGGCATTCCGAAAATGTACCATAAATTCATGAAGGCAGCGACGAAGACACGAGGTCCGAGGGTAAAGTTTCTGCCTCTTGGTGAAAAGAAGTCACGCCGCCGTACGCTTTAGCAACGTCTCCGGGCATACGTGCCTCGTATTTCGTTCGGTTTGATCCTGTGCACGTGGAGCCGCGGTCGGTCACGTCAGCCACTTATTTACTGATATATGCTGTCGCACAGGCACAAAAGAAAATCCCGGTTTCACAAGGGCGGCAAGCTTGCACCGCGTTAAAATCATCCATGACGTCCAGCCCGCGGGAGCTTCAAATTTATAGCTCTCCCTGCTAGTGAAGCTGCCGCGTCTTAACGTTCCGCACAAGACGCTTTTTCTACTTGGCACACGTGTTGTAATTTTCAGTGGCAGCAATTCAATTCGCATCTCACCGCCGAGCCGAAATCTTGGCTGGCATGCGTTGTTGTCGCGTCTTGTTGTTCGCCATGGGTGTCTGATCACTTTCAAGATAACAATATTAAATTATCAAGATAATAACAGTTATTAATAATTGAGACCCTGCAGAAGCAATTCAGAAGCTCATTAATTGGTTCTTTACTGTTGGCTAATTCGTGCAGTTAAGAGAATATATCGATTACGACGTGAAATTGAAACTTATACATACATGTCTACTACTAATAAAAGAATTTGCAAATTTATCCATTTATTTATATTATTTTATACATACATATCTACTACTAATAAAAGAATTTGCAAATTTATTCATTTATTTATATTATTTTGTCAATTTTTTAAGCATCGAATTAGCTCAACGCTAAGGGACAAATTAAATTGGGAAAATGAAGGACGAGAAGTGAAAGTAATAATATTCAGTCAGCGGTATCTTAAATGGAGCACGTTCATAAAACATTTCAACAATAAAAAAATGTACACGAATATGAATTGTTAGCAATACGAATTGTTATGTCCAAGCGTGCAATAGTTTCTGGTTCCGGCGTTTTTTTCTTTATTTTACTAATTGATTAAATCATTTAATTCAAAAATAAAATCGAAAGTTTGTTTAAACTCTTATTTCCGCAAACTTTTCATTTTCCAAATAAGCTCGAACCAAGTTCAATAATTAAATTGAAATTTCATCAATATATAGCGCGCTTCACTTTTGTGCGTATGAATCGTAACAGTACAGCGTAAATTTTCTGTTTTTTTCTTTCTCTGTATCCATTGTTCACGTTCCGTCGCGTCGACGTCGGCTCTCGAAACAAAAAAAATTTGAATAACGCTCGCTGGAACAAAGTAGATGATGCAAATAAACCAGTAAGCTCCAGTCTTCCAATTTTCAAGCAAGTAGTATCTTTGGCAGCAGTGATCGTTCCCCTTTGGCTACGCCCCAACGCGCAGCCATGATCCATATTAAATTCCACGTTCAATATTTAGAGATACTTCGTTTCGTCTTTAGCGGAAGCAGTTGTTTTTCAATTACTAGGATAAATATCAAATTAGTTCATTAATTTGCAGGGCTTTCCGCGAGGCAATTGAAAGAAAATCGAAGTATGAAAAATCCTTCGCCTTTTGAGTATTAATGTTACTTTTTGGGAACCTTTTGTCAGAATTTCATTGCCTAATGGTTTTTAATGAGAATAGAACACCGCGAGTGTAGATAAAAATAATAAGAACGATCACAAAGTTTGTGTTTCAATAAAGCATACTTTGTCAAAACAATTAATTTGAATTATATGACAAGCGTGGAGGTATCTCGTATTATTCTACGAATGATAAAAAGAATCGAGAACGAAACATTGAATGTTTCAGTTGGATAGCGTTAAGGGTGTATATACATTATGAGCTACATGTGTACGCACGTATGTGTGTTTTGTACGTGAAAATTAAACTAACACAGCAAACGACAAACATACGTACCAGCTACTTGTAAAAGGTTGAAAGAAAAAAAAACTATTTTCATTGCGTTCCAACACGCAATTTAATTGTTCGTTTCAACTGTGTAATCGCCACGAAATCATTCTTAAATCGGGGAGAGAGCCATTTCAACGGTTTTCAACGCGAGCATTAATTAACTTTTTCAATCCCCTGAATGGTATTGCCTGTGGTCACCGTCAGTTCCATTCGATAATCGCGCTGCTAATTATCAAAGTTAGGAACACCCATCGACAGACTTATCGGGACATAGACGTCGAGTCGACCGTTTGGCAGCGAGAAACCGCAGAACGCGAGTGGCAACAGGACATTTTACCGACAGTTTCTCACTCCCTCTCTCCTTTGCACCCTGAGCCCGGGCCACCCTGCCCTCCTTTCGCCGCTTCTCCGCCAGACAACCGGTCCAGAAAGCTCTCTTCCACTCGCTTTCCTAGACTCCTTGCACTTTGTTTTCTGCCTTCCTGCCGCCACCGTCTTATTCTACCAGCGCTTCCATCCCCTTTGCCCACCCTTTTCAAAGAGCGGCGGAGACGGGGGGGGCGGCACACTGTACCGTGTTGGCAACTGTTTCGAGTACTTAAGAGAGCAGCGAAAAAGTTTTGACTCCGTCTGTTTCCCCTGAACTCTTGTAATGCCTGTCGTTCTAGCCTGCCGATTACACCGATCTTCGTCCGTGGACCAACGGAAATCGTGCGAAAAAAAAAAAAAAAAAAAAAAAAGGAAAGGAAACGAAAAATACGCCCAGTCGATGGCTTGGTTCTTGCGTGAATTTCGAACGGCGGTCAACGACGAGATGAGCCGGTTCTTGGACAAAAGTTACGCCGTGTGAGAGAGGGGGTGTGGTGGTGCACCGTATTTCAGAGTCAAGCGCAGAACCAGGGTGCAGGGGGTGAGCGGGAGGGAAACAAGTGGGATCAGTTGCGGCGAGTATTCGCACCGAGTACCAGTGAGAGAAGGGCGGAGCCCGTATCGGGGCCTGAAAAGAGCAAAAATCCATTCGTTACCGACGAAACGCTCTTCGTCAGAAATTTATCGAGTTGCCCGAGCACTGTTGCCCTTAACCCTGCGGAGGGGCGCGGCTGATCACGACAGATACACGCGGGATCTTCTCATAAATATCTTTACACGGCCACGACCGCGAGCTTATCGACGAACAGCATCCACCCGCGCGACACGATAAATCATTCGCATCTTTGTCGCTTAATACGCATTGTACGACACACACGCGCACATCACGAATGGATTTCTGTACATTTTAGCTTCGATTTAGATAAAATCGAGGGAAAATGAGGTGAAAGGGAAAGGGAAGAAGGGAAGAAGGAACAAAGGTGGAAAGGATGGAGCGAAGGAAAGAAAGTAAGGGAAATGAGCGGTGGTGAAGAAGAGCAAGGGAGAGAGAGTGTAACTTACCTTTGATCCTACTCTTGTCGAAGTTGGAGCAAAAGTGACCTAATACGTACAATACGTTTTGTATCCTACCACCCATTGGTGCATACTGCTACTTCAATTTCTTGTTTGCGTTACATCGGTACGATTCAGCTGCTCGTGAACGATTGGACGTTGGTATGCTACGAGCGAACGAGATACGATTATACGCCGTCGCGAAGCTTTGAAAGCATCCCGGACGTTCTCGTGGATATCGCAGGTGGATTTTCCGCTTGTTAGACGTGTTAATCGTTTCGAAACTTTCCAGGGAATATTGAAAAATGTGTCTTGAGATATCGTAAACGCGTCTTCTGTCTCGAAGCAAGATGGATGCAGCCGAACGCAGTTGTGTCTGCAGCGTTCCGAGTTCCCGATATAGATATATCCCCCGTGTCGTGTCGCCTGCACAATGTTACACAGCGCTTTGCTACATTGTTGTTTAGCCCCGATACGTGTTCCATCTCTGCAAGCTCGCGCCCGTTCATCCATCACGCTTCGTTACTTGAACGCGATTACCGTGGCTCGGCTACCTATCGATTAAACTTTATTAGTTGGACCCGTCTACCAATCGCTAGTGCCATATCGACGCGTCGCGCACGCCCTTTCCCTGTAATTTACGACATGAATAACATCAGCTCGACCGGGGCACGAACGTTAGCTTCGAGCTGCGACATTCCTGACCATCGCCATCTGGCCGAGCTTTACCCTCGACTCGACGGTGTATCGCAATTATGATTTAATATTTTAACGCGCGTAACGTCCGAGCGCTGTATGTACACATGTACGTCGTCCGAGCGTGATCGTTGCATTAACGATTCGTTGCTTCGAAACGAGAGACGATACCGTTTGATTGAGCTCCGCCAATGGGACACGTGACTCTGAATTAAATTTCGCTATATCGACCGAGTAATTGAGTTTCACCTCCGGGAGGGGCGTACGTGTTGGCTTTGCCGTTTCAATACTCAGACAGACCCTCGGCCATCCCGTTCGAATTGCTCTTTGCTTAAGCGTTGACCCTTCAGAGCAACGATTTATCTATTTGCCGGCGCAACTTCGACACACCGGTCGATTTACCCGATCGAGCCCCGCCGAGACGACAACGTCGCGTTAACTCGTCGTAACCATCACCTGCCCGAACTTTCCCCGTTTCGAATTAAACGTCAAGCCGCTGTTCCCATCCACGGAAACCAGTTTATTTCAGCGCCAGGATCTCGCTCAGTCTTAACTCGCATTTCGAATTTTACTTACCACCGCGCCAGCGTCGAAATGTATCCTTTCGTTACCGGGGGGATGAAGTACGCTGGCCGAGGTATGAGTTCCTTCTCTTGAGCGCGAATCGAACGGAATAAACGGAATAACTGGAAAGAGAAACGGTTATTTTCCAACCGTGGGGAGGAGGCGAGGAGCCGACATTACGACGCAGAAACGAGAAACCAGCGTCGGTGGAAAGGGGAGGGCATTGATTCGTTGCAATTTTCGTCGACGGTGGAAACCCGTTTTCTCCCTTCGGTAGTGCGCCATAGGCTCTCGCCGCGAATTGTCACGTTCTCGCAGCGTGACAGAAATGAAACGACGTGACCGCCGAAGAAAAACTCGAGCGAATCCTCGCAAATGTAATTTTATATATCTCTGGCGAAAGTACGTGTAATTGCGTTCCGCGTGACTGGCTTGAATGGCCGACTCCTTCGTCCATTCGCTTTGCTGAAAGTTGAATTTCTGCAACGCCGTTTTCACTTTGAAACGAAACGAATTAAAGAAGACGTTAAATGAGACATATAATGTCAAAAAGTACAATTGCGAACATTAACGAGACTGAATCTCACGGCACGAACGCTATTTAGGAGAAATTTTCCTATGTTCGGTCGCTTCGAGAAAAATTCGAGAACAATTTCAGTGGTGTCATTCACGCTCGAGTCTAATAAAACAGATTGTCGTGTGGCTGGTTAGAAGAAGATACATTTTCAATATAGAATCGATACTCTGGAAATTAGTTTTCTTTCTTAGATCACGTGTATTTTAAATTGTTTCAAAATTTTATCCTTTTTTAACATTTTTGCTCGTACTAGTGAATCACGCGAATTGTAAGAATAAATTATTAATTCAGATGAGAGTCAGACGCCATTCCTAATTTACATCGAGAGTTTTATTTAAATCCTATTCGATATTTTCGTCAATAATAATAAATGATCACATTTGCAATATTATATATTATATATTGTATAGAATTGGACATTATTGCAAATATATAGAGAGAATTCAATGAATGTTTTTAATATAATTGTAACATGTATGACATAACAAAAGCCAGTTAGTATAAACAAAATCATTTCAATTAAAATAAGTGAAATTCTCGATTAGAAACGGTGTGATCCTGACTCTGATCTCGGCTAATGCATAACTGAAACTATTGATATTAATATCATGGTTCGCTATTATGAATGAAAAACAATTACCGTCGTTACGTGTAATTATGTATAATTTCATCGTTTACGAGAGATTACAAGTAACATTACGGAGTAGATCTCATTTTTGTTCGTGGGTGACCAAAAAACGCGTGAAGAACAAAAAAAAAATGCTCGTTCTACTTTAATACCGATCAGACGCTCGTTTTTTTTTCTCTTTCCGACGAATCGACCGATGGTGACCGATTTAGAGCGACGATAGTCCGGGAGTGACGGTAATTGAATTAATCCGAGCGAAGAAGACACGAAAATTTCTTCTCATTGGCAAACACACGGTTGAATTTATTTCGTCGGCCGGAATAGATAAGCTCCGGTTCTTCGTCGCGTTATTTTAAAAGATGACCCCTTTAATTAAAAGGTCCCTTTGCACCGGCACAGCGTAGCCGGAGTGTTTGCCTTGCCTCTGCAAGGAAATCTTCCAATTTCCAGAAACCCTTGCAGACAGAACTCCGACCGCCGAATAAGTTTCATTTCGACTTTAATTTCGGGCCGAAGCGTTTCGTTATTCCTGTTATTTTTTAATCACGGTCTCATTGGAACAGAGAAACTGCAAATCCTCGAATTAGATCGTTGCGTGCAAGGTGTGTGTATGTGTGTGCGTGTGAAGTCGTTCAGATCCTCGTGACTGAATAATATTTGTTAATTTATTAATATCACACGATACGCAGAAACATCGGTCCATGCCAAATAGCCGATTTCACAAGTGTATATAAAATCATTCAGAACTTTGTGGATGAATGATATTTATTTATTTGTCGATGTTGCATAAGTAATATTTATATTATATTCAACAGAAGTTGCTTCAAAAGTTGAAACAAAATTCGATTGGATCAGTATTACAACTGTTTGCTCTATCATTTATTTTCGATTGCGTATTCGTTCGATTATTTAAAAAATAAATTACGTACCGAAACGAATTATGAATAAACATACAATTTCTACGAATATTTTGAAACTGCGATCTAACGAGGCTCATATCGTTGATACAGATCCCCGAAAAATTAAATTGAACGAATGTAGATAACTCGCTATAAAAAAATTTACATTGGAAAATACAAAAATGACAATTATTGAAAACGATCGACTAAAAATTAATGTAATAATTATCAACTAAAGAAATAGTGTAACATTTGCGATATTTTGCGATGGCAAATATGTACGTATCGAGTCTCTCGCGAGTTAAAATTCATTGTTTATTGTTTTCAAAACGGGTATAAATGTTAAAACTCGTATTAAAAATTTGTCTGTTTTATATTTGTGTGCTGTCTGGAGCGCGAATTTTTATGCATTTGTAGGAAATTTTGACGTATGAAATTGCTCACGATGCTCGGTAATACGACAAAAAATGTATAAAATATCCAGAATAATTGTTCTTTACAATATTTGATACCTGAAACAATTTTTCATCGATTTTGTACCCCTTATTCCCCCGTTATACTTTTAAAAATATAAATTTGCGGCAATCCACCAAACAGTCTTCGCTGAAGCACGCCGATATATTATCAGAGTGGGACTTGTTAAGGGCAGACGTTTTTTCGATTTGCAAATCCAATACCGCCGTGAAAGACACAGTTAATCACGACGAATGTCAATCGTGCATTGCGCATCGTTTTCATTCAGAACTCTTCGTTACTGTTATTTTTCTATATTCGCTTTGTTACAGTCAAGCTTGCCTCGAGTGCCCGCGTTTTCTTTCACTAGCTCGCGTTTTACTATTACGCGTTCTGTTAGCTGGTGCGCTTTTCACTGCTGCGGAACAAGATTGTTATTTTGTAAACAATTAAAATGTAACGCCTTGTTCACGAGGTGACGATTTATAACGTAATTGCCACTCGACTTGGGCTCTTTTTACATAATTTTATGAAACTGATGACCTTAATAACCGAATCGTCGTGAACCTTCGCTTTTGCGTCACAGTCTCATTTGCATTTCTCCGAGATTTTCCTGAGAATTGCAACAGAATTTCGCCGACTATTCCATTTGATGCACCGTTTATCAACGTTCGAGGAATCCGTTATCTCCTTCTGTGCAGCTCGTTTCATGTAACGCAACGTTCTTCATCGCAAACGCTTTCTGTTTCATAATGCACAGCAAAGAGAGCATAAACGAAATAGTACGCGCGAATCATTCTCTTTTGACGTTACACATCAAGGTACACGAAAAATAAACGAAAAACAAATTTCCTTAATCCAATTAATTTTAATCCCCTAATTCAAGTAATTTTTCAAAGTTGCGAACACTTCTTGTTTGCCTGTACGAAATATTCGACGATTCAGTAGTTTCCCGTGTTCGGGAAGTAAAACAGTTTTAACGATGAGGATATTTTACAGAACAATCAATTGAAATTCTCTCGAAAATTCACTCGTAATATAAACATTTGTCTTGCTAGCGCGACTTGCACAAAATCCGTACAAGACTCACATCCACCGACAACGATTCTTGATTTCCTGAAGAAAGTTATAGAACATCGGAACGAAATTCATTTCGATCATTATTGAATTGGCGTTGAAGCGAATTCTAGTTGGACATTTGTTACGTTCATCTTGGTAAAGACAAATAATTTATACAAAATTATGCAACTCGCGATTGTTTCAACTATTCAACACGGAAACAAAAATATAAACAATGATTACAAAAATTCGGAGAACAAATTGGCGATAGGAATTCGAAGGGAAACAAAAACGATGCCTTTGAAATGCAATTACCAGCGTTGAAAAATGTTTACGAGCGGCGCGTCGTCGCCCGCCCGCATAGAAATTCCGTTCGCCGACGCATAATTGGCGAAGCCGGCAGGAGGGAAAATATTAAACGTTGATTGTAGAAGAGAAGCAGCCGGTTTACGTCTGCTGGATCCTCGTCTGCACTTTCAAACCCTCCGGTCGTTGTTTATTTTTCTTCTTCTTTTTTTTTTTTTCACACGTTTCATCACTCCCTCGCTCGTCAACGAGCAACTGAAGCCAGCAGATGATATCAATCTGTCTCCCTCGGCCTGCAATTTCTTTCGTTCTTTCTCTGTCTTTCCTTGGAGGGCTGGTTGTTGCAAGCCCCCCGACGGAGAATGTTTCTGGGGGTGTGATCGCGCGCACGAATCCACCGCATGCCTCGTCGGCGCGCGTTCTTTGTGGCGGGCATGAACGCGACGTAAAATTCACGATATTGCAAGCTGCGTCGCTATATATATATTATAAAATCGCTGCAGCGATATTCCACCCGTTTCTTTTTCCCTTCGTTCGATCGCGTCGTTTACCACCAACGCGCCGTCCCCTCCCTTTTGCGCTTCTCCTCTCTTTGTTCCTTCGACGACGGTGTTCCGCAATACCACCGCACGATATCTGGATGTGCTGCAGTTAAAAAAAATTTCATCTAGCCTCCGCCCTCCAGTTTCCACGTTTTGGAATTTTCTCGTTTGTATTCGAACGTTCCGCTCGGCGATCAGTGTCGTTTTCAATCGTGCGCGAAACTTTTTAATCGCGCGACGCGCCGTTTTCTGGGGCGAACCAGGGAGCAACGGAGTGAAAATGGAATCATCCGTGGTCTAACTAACTCGATTCCAACTTGGTCACGATAACCGTGTTATTTCAGCACATTTCTAGCCGTTTCCCGGCTAGCGACCGGAACGTTGATGGCTCGTCTCATTTTCGAGGGAGGGACTTTCGATCGCGAGAGAATTTTCCGACTCCTCGGATTGTCTCTCGTACGTACGAAACGAAAGGGAAAAACACACGCGCGTGCACAACGTTTCCCCAGCGATTAATTTAAATTAATAGCGGCCACGCCTTGTTCAGTGCTCTCTGGCGAGAAACTAAAGAAAAGGGGGGAAAAAAAAGGGAAAGATTTGGAGGGATGTCGCATAGCTCACGTGTCGGAATGAAAGTTTCCACAGTCAGAAGGTCAGAAACGCGCTGGCGATATAACTATCCCGAGCAGATGGCCTGATTTTCCAGCGTTCTGGGCTCGAATGCCGGGGAAAATGAATGAAAAGGTAACGTGACGGTGGAACAGAGGGATGGTGTGACGTGGCGGTTAGACTGCAGGGATTAGTTTTCTTAAGAAAGACCCTGCAAGTAGTCCCGGGGTCGAATGGCCTTTGACGTATTCTTCTCGTGCCGCGGAATAACCACTCCCTACGGTTTTATCGTTGGAAACAGAAACGTAAGACCGGGAGCTGTCTCGGATGACGTGACGATTCCTTGCCTCTTGCCTGGGAATTATGCCTCCCATGGCCGAATTTCGGAGGCGAGTTAAGGAGATTGAGGTGCCTCGCGAGACTCGGCGAGATTCTAGGTCCTCTCGGTGGCTGCTCGAGTGGCTCTTAATGAGAAGCTCCTGGTAATTCTTCTGCCACTTGTGTTGACAGTACTCCTCCGCGAGTGTTCGGCCACTTTTTCCGTTGCTAATGGCAAATTACAGGACGAAGGTTAATGACGCGGCTTGATGATCGTTTACCTTGCATAAATGCGCGACCTTGCTCGCAGCAGTTCCCAGAAGGGAAAATAATTGATAGGTTCTTTTTCTCTTTTGTCATAATGTTGTACACCTTTCAACACGTACTGTCGAATTCATATATATTAGGTATATATTAGGTTCAAATAATGTATTCTAAAAAATGATGATTACCTCGTCTCATTTGGCTGGATGTTATTTGAAATAACTAGTTAGTTCATTCGAGCAGAAGAAATAGTCCTTTATTTTATTTTCTGTTCCTGAATTGAATAAATTTTTTAACTGCGTGCCAATATTGGTAATCGTGTTACAGATTTCGGATAATCTTACATCGGATCATTTGTTATTTTATACGAATGATCGATGTAACTTACATAAGAGAAATCTTTCGTTGAAATGATTTGTTTTTTCCCCGTCATCATTCCAACCACGTTATTTCCAAAATACAAATTATAAAATATAAATTAGTGAAAACAATTCATTGTTATTTCAGATAAAATGTGCTCAATCGCGAGTAGTTCCTTCATAAATTAATTCGCTGGAACAATTTCATCGAATTTTCTGTTGTTTTAAAATCGTGAATCTTTCCCTGTCCCTCTTATTTCTTTATACATTCAAACGAAAATAAGACTACAGTTGTCTCCGCAAACTTGGGAATCAAATATCGAATGGCAGAGGTCGGTGAATAAATTTGTTCGACGCTCGTGGAATAAGTAATATTCCAATAAGATGTAAAGTAGCTCCATCGGGAATAATCGGAAATGTTTGGAGAAAGTCAAAAATGCGCGAACATTAGCTCGCGCTATGGTTTTATTTTCTTCTCTGAAAACAGCGGCAATCATCGTCCAGTGAAATTTTTATTCCGGACGAAGATGAAAGGGATTGCACGCGGTGCAAGTAGTACGAATTACATATAGTCAGACACGGTTCAGAAATTCGCCAAGTTTCGCTTCAGAAAAGCACCAAGTTTTCTCTTTTGCGTTAAAGAAAAAAATTGGTATCACTGACCCTTGGATATCATGCTTGTTCGAACTACAATATCAAGTTTTCGTAATATACCGTATTTACTGTTGCAATTTTTCAATATTTTTATTACTGCTTTCATTCTTATGTAGAAATATTGATATTGTCATTATTTCTATCGTTGTTATTTTTTTATTAACATTGTTGTCATTTTTAATATATCATTTAACAATGAGAATGTATACCGGTTTATGTTTGAGCAACTATTTCGAGATTTCGAGAATTACTACTCACAATGAAGAGGCGTTTTCACAATAAATTGTACTGTTGTTATTTTACAATATTTCTAATATACTTGTTATTTATTTGCAGTACACGTTTAATTTAGCAATGAAATAACAGTAATAAAAAACTTGAACAGCGGCATTGAAAGATCGATAATTAAAACTCACTGAAACATTTCATGCCGCATTGCTAAACGAGAAAAATCAACTCGAGCGCAAAGACGTTTCCTTCCTGTCCCGGATACGTTTCTCCCGGCTCGTATTTCCTTCGCAGCCACGGAATTCGCGGGGAATAAGTCTAAAACTTGATGCGCGAGGAGCGTTCGCGAACCGAAGTCTCTCCTCCACCTCCGATAAGAAACGTCGCGCCGGACCGTTTCTTTCGGGCACGATTTAAAAATCCATTTTCGCGTCATTCAGCAGGGAAGATGGGGCGGAGGACGCTGTCAGGAAATGAAATTGGAAGGCTGCATCCGAAAGCAGACACTTCCCATCCGGCGGGTCGACTTGCCGCGCCTCGTGTAACGAAGTTATTCTCCCGGGGATCGAATTACAGCCGTTGTATACACGCGTGTTTGTAGTTATACTTGCGCCAGCCTGCGCCACTGCCTCGGTTAGGGATAGCTGTGTCGCGTCAACCCTCGTGCATGCCCGCTCCTTCGTTCTACACCCTCGCCCCGGGATGAAAATCTAGGTTGAAGTCGAGAAATTCTGAAATTGCAGAGAGGGGGGAGGGGGCGGGGGAAAATGTTCGTTTATTTTTTTAAACTGCGTTACTCCCTGCTATAAAGAAATTTTCAAGTATTCAAGAGAGGCTGAAGTTTAATAACAAGGGTGTAGCAGGGTTGATATACACGTATGTTTTTTTTTTTTTCAGCTTTTCAATCAGCTACTTAGGCAAGAAATATACCAAGAGTAGTAGCTTGTACATTTCTCTTCAAAAATGAATATTAATAAACAGCTATATAATACACTAATTTATTTGAAACGTTTCTTTTTAAATTAGAGCTTGAATTAAATTAAGTTATATCGTCGGTTCGAATATTCTTCGATTGTGCATTGAATGTTTTTCTTTCGTTGTTTCGTCCGACAATACTTCGCCGGGACGAGGAATTCGAAACAAGGTGGATCTAATCTATTTAAAATCGCCAACAGCCGAATACACCGGGAGAAAGAACTCACGTCTTGAAAAGATAAATTTCCCTTGGAAAATAGTATCTCCGGTGACCACTTGGAGGACCGTAAAACCCTCCTTGCACCGTATTTGCAGAATCTCCGCCAGTCGATTTCAACTATCGTATCGACATTGTAATCCCTTGCACCGTACCCTCTTGCACTCTGTTATACGATGATCCGTCCACCTGGACGATACTGTTCAACTGCATCGACAAGTTTCCTACCTGACAGTGTCGTCAAGACGACTTTCGACTCGCTCTACTTTCTTTATTTCCGATTGCTCTGTCGCAAGTATCTATTTTTTTTTTTTTTTTTTCGAATCTTGTTCGAGTGGGACGTTGAACGAGAAATGCAAGTGCATATTGCATCGGTATTAGATCGGTGGATATGAAATGTGATTTTCATGAAGTTTCGATGCCATTTGTTCAGTTTCGTCCTATTAATTATAACTGTACTAAAAAAACAGAGAGAGAAATTTGCTACAGATCATATGTATAGGTAGAAAAATTCCCAATAAAAGTGTAAAACAATGTATAATCCAAATATCCGTGTTAATTTCAAACATAAATTTTGGGAAATTAAATTTTGAAGAAATCCCGAGGGAAGTTTTCACCGAGTAAACTTTTTATTTTGTCCACGCTACTTTTTAACTCGTAAATTCATAAATTTCAGGAAATTTGCAAATGTATATAATGTAATGTATTTATAATATATACAATATCAACTTAAATGTATGTATATAGCTAATATAAATTAATCTCACAAATCTGAAATTCCGAAGCATATTGAGTGATATAAAAATTACATTGGCAAGCTGATTGATTGACGTGCCCCAATCTATTCGAAACAATATAAAATATCCAAATTCTACCTACAGTATTTATTACAACATGTACAACTTTATTTAGATCCCATTTCCTCAGTTAGATTCGAGAAAACTTCAAAGTACATAAAATTCAAACGTTAAGAACAATCTGTATGCGCGTAAACTCCAGTTGGAATGCACTTTTCATAGAACGGGTTGTCACTCGGGGGAAATATTTCAAAGGGAGCGTCGGGATATTTTTGAAATCGCTATCGGCCGAACAATAGGTTTCCGGTTTAACAAAAATTCTGAAAAACCGGAGGCGGCAATTTCCGTGGAAACGGCGGCGAAAGATAGGGAAAGCCGTGCCCTTTAAAGCGCGCTTTGTTCCGTCCCGATATCTCGAACAGTCGCCGAGATGGAGATAGCCAAAGTGTTCGTTTAAAACGCACGCAGTTGACCCCGTGTTGACCCGGAACTGACCTGAATTCTCTTTCGCGAAATGCGTATACGTCAGTGTGCCAGTAGTAAAGAGACGCTGAGTCAGCCAGCGTCTCTGCCTGACCCTTCGCCATTCAAACGGCGGTGCTGTAGGTCAGTGAAGGCTAGAAAACGAAGAAAGACAGCCGAACCGAGGAAGGATAACGATAACGAAACCGATCGAAATTACTGGTGACTTTTCGACGACGATATCTCAGCAATCGGATGCCGCATCACTGTGAAACGAAGCGCGTCTTAAAGAGGAAGACACGCTATTTCCACTGTATCGATTTTGTGGAAATGCCGCGGACGGTTTCGCCTTCCGAGGATATTTCGAAGTTCAGTTTTAATTGACGCTTGTTTGATTTGTGAAGAAAGGAAAAATTGGTAAATTGATAAATGTTAAATGAAGCAGATTTTGGTCGAGGTTGAATTAACAGTAGAGTAATCCTGGCGCACACGCGTATGGTTACAGGTGTTGCGTTGGAAAATTTGGTTTGGACACACGGTTGGATATTTGAAATTTATAGAAATGTGAATGTCGAGCACAATGGACTTGCTCTTTTTATCATTTATACCTATATTTCATCTATAGCAGAAAAAAAAAGATACACCGATTTCAGATCGGAAAATTAGATATTGTTGCTTGATGTTTTATCAAAATTTCCGTGTTTCTTCTGTCAGAATTAATATTGCCTCTTGCCTAGACAGAGTAATTTAAATCCATGGGTTTCAGTTACAAATCAATTCAATTTTATGCATTTATGAGAAACATTAGCACGCGTTTATCAGTGCGTTCTCGAAATTGCAAATCCGCACAAAGTGAGTGATAATTTATCTCGATACACGTCTATAATTTTTGATGTTAAGTAACGTTCCTGGGACCGGTGTTGCCACTTAAGTTTTCAATCAACGATCGACCATCGATCGATCACGCGTGAATAGAAGGGTGAGTCGTGAGGAGCGTGCCGGAACGACTCGCTTGAAACTGTGACTGACAACCGGGCTGATTTGTCCCGCAGTTCGATCAGTGCATCGTCGCGTGGTCGGTTAACGGCACGACGCGGCGGCCAAAGTTATCGAGGCTCGTTTCCATGAACAGCAGCGGTCGACTTTAATCGTTGGCGGGTGCGTGGCCTACATGATACACCGCTCGATAGCAAATATTGCATTTCCGTTTCTGTATTATCGTGCGCGCTTGCGTAATCGGGTAGCAAGTTAAGCACGAATCGTCGTGATTCGACGTGATGCGATTAACGTTACAGCCGACTGTATAACCTGCTGGAGGATTTCGTGGTTTCCGGCTGGCGATCGGAAGTGTTGGCAGGCAGGCAGGCGAGTGGGTGGGCGGTGAGGCGGAGGGGTGGAGAGATAATTCACCCGCTGATTGAGTTTCGCGGAGGTAAAGTGAAAAGAGAACGCCCGGAAAAGAGAAAACCCGTGGTGAGACGGAAACCGAGGGAGAGACTCGTGAAGTGAAAGATTGGAAGGGATTTAAAAGAAATTCGAAGCGAATTCGAAAGGAATTCGACGCGAACGGCTTCGGATCGAAGACAATGGATACCAGGAAAATAGACACTGCCGCCAGGAGAAACATCGAAATCGGAAATGAGGCAATGGAAAACAGTGAAATGGAAGCGGAGGATGTAGCGATTCTGGGGCCATTCTAATTTCACTCTGTGAATTGTCTCTCTCTCTCTCTCTCTCTCTGTCTTTCTTTCTTTCGCCAGAGGTATCGTAGTATCGATGTAGAATTTTCTCTCTGTAACGCGGTGCGCAAAGTCTCCCGGAATAAACCGGCGATCGACGAGCCGCGGGTATCACGGGAGATTTGGAGGGCAGCTTCGCGAATGCAAAAGGGACAGCTGTTCGGTGGACAGTGATGTACATTAAACCGATCGAATTATGCCGGGGTAATTCTCGTCGGCCGCAATTAACAAACACGGACGCGTCGCGTCGCCGTCGCGGCACAAAAAGTGAGACAATAATTTCCGCTCGTTGTCGATAAAACGTTAATTACGATAATTAACGTGGGACGGGCCGGAAATTCGGACGAATTCGTCCGGGCGAAACGCTCGGTTTTTTTTTTTTTTTTTTTTTCTTTTTTGGTTCTTTCGACCGGTCGTTTTATCGTTATTCAGCCCCGATTTTCGTCCTTTCCCTTTGAATCCTATTTTCTTGCTAATTGAAACGGAGTAAATTGTTCAAAGTGCGGATAAATAATGCGTTGGCTTTTAACTACCGCCGCGTGTAACGACCGCGTCGCGTTGCGTTTCACGTCGTGCGCTGGAACATTGATAAATAACAGGCAGGAAATTGAGAAACGCGAAACCGTCGGTATCGATATTTTTTCCGGTAAGACCGGGCGCTGAACGCTGAACGGGCAAACGAGGCTTGGCATTGTGTAGTCGGGCGTCAACCGACGCCGTTTTCCCTCGTTATCGACGACCACCGCGGCACTCGCTCGTCGAACTCGCTTTTGCTAATTAACCGCGTCGAGGATCGAACGGTGACAATTAGCGTTCGATTTTCGCTCGGCGAATCCCAGCTGCCAGCCAATCGCGTCGCGATTCCCGTAACAAAGGACAGCTCGCGATGAATCAATGTTACCGGGCTGTCGTCGTCGTCGTCGTCGTCGTCGTCGTCGTCGTCGTCTTTCGTGCCGAAGAAAATGGAAATCAATCGTCCCGATTTCACGCGGCGGCCGATCTATACTTCGACGCTTTCCAGCGAGTTAGGCCAGCTCTGTCACACAGAGATGCACGTGTACGTGAACGTCGATGAATCACTCTCATCACCATTTCGTATAATACCGAGAACGAGTTCGCTGGCGACATTTTTCTTATGAAGTTGACAGACGTAACGTTGCAAACAAATTACTTGTACGGGAGTTGTTTCACTCAAAATTCGAAGAATGGAGAATTCAACGCGATTGGTCTGTAGCTTCTTCAAACTCTAAACTCTTGCATTTGAAAACAAGACCTTCGGTTCGCAAATTAGTCGAACAAGGAGACTTAATTCTTAATTGATCAGCAAAAGTACAAATAAGATTCTATGCATCGTTCGTCTCCTGTGTGAAACCGATCTTAGGGCACAGAATTTATGAAGTTTCCTCGTGTAACTAGATTTTAGCTTATATTTATAACGGAACGAACGTGGCCACCGAAATTCTCGTTTTCAGAACAACTTGAACGATTTATAGGAACAACTTACTTCCCCTCTGGTCGTTAATTTTCGTGGATGTTTATCCGAACGAGAGAACCACTCTGAACTGTGTGTATAACTCGGACGAAAGGAGGAAAAGAAGGTGGTTGAGGTGGGGGAAAAAAAAAAAAAAAAGGATCCTTCGGAGTTGTTTTTAAGGGTCGGTTCGGTTGGTAGCCTCTTTGGCCAACTCCGTGACACGGTTATCGATTATGGGAATACTTTTTTCCTCCCCCAAGTCTCGCTGGGTTTTCGAGTGTTGACAAAGAAAGGGTAGAATAACCAACGCGAGATCGAATTAACCGCGTAACTCTCCTAACCGGGAAAAAGTTTATTTACCTTTTCGCCGGTGAAGGAAAGGAGACTGCCGTCGACTGGCAGTCGAGCGGAGAAATTTCATCGCGTGCCAACGGAATTCGTGTGTTTAACCTTAGAGGCAAACGGGCCGGCTTCCTTTATTGCCGCCACGGCCATGTAGAGTTCAATCGAATCGGGAAACTTTCAAAAGAAGTCGTTCTTCCGTCGTGCTTGAACATTCACTAACGTTCCTCCGATAGTTTCCGAGGGTACTTAATGGATATTTCTGCTTACAGTATATTGTTGCATCCCGTCGATTCTGTAATTTAGTTTTCTTCGTTGTCTCTGTATACGATATTAAACAGATATGTGACGCGTGATGAGATGAAAGTATGTGAGCTAGACGAAATCTGTTTATCGCTGTAGCCTTTGCTCAGTGGCTAAAATATGCTTCTGTCGAACAGGGTACAAAAAAAGATTGTACAAAATTAAATACCTATTTGCATTTTGAAGTTATATGTTATATATTCTTACAAGCTAGTACTTCAAATTTTTCTGAAATTACGCTGTTCTCTCGCAAATTACACTCAAAATCGTGTGAAGAACTGTTCAAATTTTCAAATTCGGAATCTGTATCACTACCGCTGTCAGTCTCTTCATTTTTTTTCACTTTCAATATCATCCTTACAAACATCACTTTCACTTGGAATATTTGACAAATTGTCAGCAAATATATCTAGAATCCTTTTCATATTCTTCATCACTATCCATGGTTACTAAACACTTTAATCAAATCAAATTGATACGAAAATCAAGTTATTTTTATTACTAATGACAAGAGACTAATCACTTTTTAATTCCTTATGTAACTTCTGAATACGTTTCCACTCTAAATGACAACGATAACAAACAGAGAATACAGAAAATACACGAGACTTGTCGCGAGACCTTGTTCGCAACGTGTTGAAAAATTCGGGATGGTGGGGAATCGTGACGTAGAAATTCAGCCGTCGGCGATAGTCGACTTGACCTCGTTGATTCTGATTTTCTATTCGGTAGTCCAGCCTCGGATTAAATTCTTACAAGTGGAAAGACGCGGACCAGGTCGAACCGTAAACGTCTGGCGTTGGTTCACCTGTGGTCGTTGTAAAGTATTCCCTCGGACGTCGACACTGGCCAGACAACGTAAATTGTAGTGGTATCACTTTTCACGACTCTTGACGCGTTCATTATGGTAGCTAAGAAGTGCTACTCTGGCTACCGCCGGCTGTGCTTCAACCTGTCCTCTTCCTTTTCCTATTCTTCTTCCTCGTTCTTCAGTTCACTGAGAGCCTGGCAAGACGATGGAAATACTTGGCGAGGGTGAGCGAGAATTCAGGACAGTGCTCTGACTAGTGTCTGGTTGACTCTGGTAGGCGGTTAAATTCATCTGCTATAAGGTTTGAGAAGAAAGAATAACTCCTTTGTTTCGTAACAAGTACCATTAACATAAGAAAGTGTCCAACGTGCTGTAACAATAAAAAGAACTTGCAGAGAACACCGAAGTGTAGAAGAGTGATGTTATGATCTCCTGCTGGTAATTTGGCCCCCTCGTGATTTTTATATACACCTGGGAGCAAATGGCGCCGTAATTTTTTACTTAACCAAGGACGAGGTGAAAGGTAGTTTCACTGAACTTGAAAGACTTGTAGCATCGATGTCTGTAAGCATTGTGGACAATTTCATACAGTTTCTTTTCCTATAAATGCAGTTTGATTATCTTAAATTGAATATACGATACATATATACGAATCAGATTTCAATAAAAAACTGAAAGGGACCATATTTCTCCATTACGTCGCAGTCATTCCCTGGTGATCCTGACTGCATCACAGCACTTCTTGGCACACGATTCGACAACCAACAATACAGTCTACACTCAACAATGTGCGAGCATTTGTCCGAATTTATAGAGTCCGAGGGGTTAATGTCACCGACTCCTTTCATCCTTCTCCATGAAAACGTTTACTCTTGGAGAGAGCGACGCGCAAGGAACCACCGAATTGCCGGATGCAGTTGTGCACATTCAGAAGCGGTCGATATATACCGTAAAACTTTGCTATCGACGACATTTACTTTATGCCCAGTGAATTCGTTTCACCCTTTTCTCTGCCTGCCACTCTCTCTCTCTCTCTCTCTCTCTCTCTCTCTCTCTCTCTCTCTCTTTCTCTCTCTTTCTCCTATCCAGCCGAGGTCGTTCCGATGGAATCGCGCTACCTGGACACCCAGCGATGGAATAGCGAAATTATAGTTTTGTTCACGGCTGTATAATTTCGCAATAAACGTCGAGCGATCGTTGACTCCTGCCCGGATCACTGTGCATATTTCCTCAACAATCGATAACGAACCGACGTTCACCAGGAATTGAACGCACATTCCGTTACCTCCGGCGTCGTTCGTGGTCACTGATGAAGTCATTAATTGGAGCTGTCACCTCAAATCGAAAAGTTGGATTACGTATGTACGGTGAAAGTCCTTTTTCCCTTCTTCGTCGATGTTCTTTCACATAGATGGTAAGGAGGATTCTACGAATGTGTATAACGCGGAATGAGAAGTATTAAAAAGTAAAATTCGTACGTCGCTTTCAACGCCAACCAGGTAATTGGACGTTGTACGGTGAGATTTTCGTCGGTGCTCTTTCACACAGAAAACGTTTAATCCAATTCGCAGAAGAATTGTTCAAAGAATGGTGAAAACACAGAGAAGCAAGGCAAGTGTTCGAAAGTGCGCACGTTGGTATTTCGGCGAGAGAATGAAAATATTCCAGCCTGTCTGTAAAAAAAAGAGAGAGATGCGAGAGCAGGAAGACAGTACATAGAGCGTTGACAGAGCTTGGTCAATGGTGAATCGATGGAATTCATGGGGCGACAAATGGACGAATGTGAGGCGTCTTCGTTCGGAAGGCAACGGGAAATAGAACGACGGAAAAATGCGAAATTCAAAAATCCCACATCGAAGTAGATGCTATCTGCTAAACCTTGCTAAAAAAAAAAAAGAAAGAAAGAAAGAAAAAAAAGTAAAAAAAAAAAAAATGGAAAATATCTATGAAAGAGAGAGGCAGACGAAATCAATGCCACATGGTTTTATCGGGTTCGACGGTCAATCGAGCAGGCTCGATATTTCTTTTTTCGGATTCAACTTTTTCGGCGGCTGTCCAGTATTGTAACGACACTGGCATTGTTGGTAACCTTTGTCCGATGGGAAAGTTTCCTGGCGTTTTACTCGAAATTTCAGTAACGACTTCCTTTCGCCATTATGAATTTTTCTTTCGCGGGCAATCGCCGTCGGAATAAGACTCGAACAACATCGAAACTTCTTGCGTTTTTTTTCATTATTTTTCTTTTTTTTTTTTTTTTTTTTTTTTTTTTTTTTTTTTTTTGTAGCGTAGATTTATTTGTTGCAATACGCGTAGGATGATGCGGCGCAGGAAGAATCAGAAATTGTCTTCATGTAATAAAGAATCGATTATGTTCAGTCAGTTAAAATCAACAGCGAAAATGAGAGAGTGTTAATTAGGTTGTTGCAAATGAAATGACGAGATTCTTGAAAATGATACTTATTATTACGCGCTATAATTATTACAACTAAAACTTGATCGTTGTTGATAATTTTTCGGTATGCTATCGTGTATGCTTGTATCATCTATTTGACTCTAAATTTTTCACACGGCAAGTTGCACGTTGAAAATCAAAGCAATTTTTACTTTCGTTACTTCGTAACTTCATTGAAATTCGATGATTATTGACAAAACAGCGACGACGTTGAATTCGTCAAGCTTTAAATCAACGTGTAATAAATATTGTTTATCAGCAGTCTCTTACAATTAGTCACCAAAATTCTGAATGAGTTTTCGCCTCTTCTTCTTATTAACCAAATGTCACCTGTCTCGTATTCATTCTTCGTTCTCGCGTCATTCGTGATCTCTCTTGACCTGTCATTCATGCAAAACTGCGTACATTTACACATACGTACATCCTCCATCCTCGCCTGCATTTGCACATTGCATTATTCATTCGTTTGTGTTGCATCAACGCAATAAACTACAAGACTGAATATTTAGTCTATTGATTGAGGGTAAATTTGTGATTGTTGATAAATTGAGACCATCCTTGTGTAACAATTGCAGCAACAATTCTCCATTGTGTTAACGTAAAAAAAGAATGTCTACTAATTAAAAATAAATTAAACTACTAGTCTACTAATTTAATTAGTCTACTAATTAAAAATAAATTAAAATCAATTTGGCAATTTTCCATTGTACAAAACTATAGAATTACAAATTAATATGTTAGTACAAAAACTATAGAATTACAAATTAATATGTAAAACTAAAAACTAAATAACTACAAATTGACGTAGAAAATTAAAAGTTACAAATTTTCTATTTAAGAAATTTAGTATTCAGTGTTCTCTAATTGAGAGTATGTCGAGTCCCTCTTTTTCGAGTCTTTTTTTTATGTAAAATGTTACAATAGCACCGTATCTTTCGTCGGCGTCTTTCCAAACCAAGCACGTCACTTTCGTATGGTGAAACAGTGCATCGAAAACGCGGTATAAAGCTTGACTTGGAGCCATTGGGAACGACGTGACGCGGATTCGATTCTATTTCCATAGCAATCGGACGACGTAGAACGGGTATCAAAGGGCCCAGATGAATTTAAAGAAAACACCGTCGAGAAAGCTTTCACGTCCTCGTGCACACGAGACGCATTTCGTGATTCAACGTTCTTTGAAAAAGCGGAATTCTTCGTCAGGAAGATTTCACACTTTTCTTCCTTAATTAATGGCACCGAACGAGAAATTTCCACGTTCTGAACGCCATCGATCACGATATCGTTGTTCGACGAAAGCCTAGCTTCGAGTCATACATTGAAACACGAACGGTATAATAACTTCGATAATGTTCGTCGTGCCGGCCGAGCTCAGGCATCAAATGGATTTTCATTCACGGCAAAACGGGACCGATTCGTAAACTCAGACTGCAGGTAAATTGAACTCTAGACTCCGTCAAATTGCGATTAGTGTTATTGAAAGTTCGAGAGCGAAAATTAGCTTGATTGAGAATGCCACGTTTTACGTCATTCTCGGCATTCCTTCCAAGAGAGAAACACTTTTTGCGGTAATTTGCTTGTACATACACTCGTTGATATTTTAAGTATACAAGTTATTTATTTCTTTTTTGTTCTCCAAGGAAACGTAATCAAAAGTATAATGTAGGTTATGTTTGCTTTAACGGAGTCACGTGTCTACTGGCTGACATGACATCGTCTATTCTCCTAGTCTGAAGCGGAAAGCGAAGAAGCACCTTGACGAATGTTGCCACGGTGTGAGCCAAAATAAAATAAACCAAAAATCTTTTACGTCGGTCGGTCGACTAGAATTTTAAATATCGTGTCAGCCGTATCTCGAAAAAGATAAGGTCTCGAGGAAAATACGTTTAAAGGAGAATTCTCTCACATACATTTCTGCATTACCCTTCCTTTCTAATGAGCACCGAAATAGTTGAAAATATATATTTGAATTGGTCAGAAACGATCGATCCCTTGACAATGAATGTCATGAATTTATCTACAGTATGAACGAACGAGTTGTGTTCCACAAATGAAAATTTTATGAAATCAATTAAAATCCTTCTGCTTATATTTTTTAAACACAAAAGAGAACAATAACAAATCGAATATTATCCTAACTAGGAGATTTGAAAGACATTGGAATTAAAAGTAAAACGATGTCCAATGCAAAAGTGAGAGAAAGAAAAGACAAAAAAAATTTGTTCTCCGTGCTTGGGTAAATCACGTTCTTGATCCACGGGAAAAGTGAGCCGAAGGGACGTTAAAACTAGCCATATTTTACTGCCTTTCTTCGCTGGAACACAGAATGGAACTGAAGTAAATAATAGTGGTGATATACGCACGTGACATTTGTATTTCGTTAAACGTGACGGTAGCGCAACTCGCGCTACACGTTCGTCTTCATTAACCGTCATTATGAGCTAAGGGGATTCGCGTTGCGGACTTTTTTGCCCGTGAAACTTGCTCAGAAATCGAAATTTATGATGACCGCGGGAAGTCCCATTCGTTTGTCGCTCAAAACCATTCGCAACTTTTGCATTTCCTCGCGTAGATAGATAAGGACTGTTGTTCTCGCAGTAAAATCTACCGGAAATAAACAAGCACCGAAGGTTCGCGAGAATGTCAACTACTTTGGAAGTAAACGCAGGGATAAAGCAATCCTTCTTTTGCGTTTAAAATTAAATTACTCGTTCAACAAAAAAAAAAAAAGAAAAGAAAATCATTTCTTCGATTGCAGAATAAAGTCATGTGATGCACAATAGGTGACAGTCTTTGTCAATACTTGCAAAAACAGTATTTCTATTACAGTGTTCAATAATTGTACAGTCTTTGAGTTTTTATTATTTTATAGCAGTTTTTATTATTTCAGGTAATTTCCATATTTTTTACAAAGTTAAGCTACGGTGACAGTCTTTGTCAATACTTGCGAAAACAGTGTTTCTGTTACAGTAATCAATAATTGTACGGTCTTCAAGTTTTTATTATTTTATAGCAGTTTTTATTATTTCAGGTAATTTCCATATTTTTTACAAAGTTAAGCTACGCTTGCGTGACTAGTTTTTGATTTATAATTCTGTTGAGATACACTAAATGCCAATACAAATACTAAAATTTATCTAGAAAATAATTATATTGCAGTCGAAGATTACGTTCGATCGTCTTTTAAGAATATTTATGCAAAACAAATGATCTTCAATATTATCAGATGTAACAACGTTATTCACATTTTCTGATTTTCTAATTCGCGTTACTAGAATACCTGTCTAAATCGATATGATGGGATGTGACACGATTGCCAAAACATGGGACACAGAAGAAAAGCATTGGATATGTCCGGTCTATTCTAGTTAGTGCTCGTACGAATTGGAGAAATGGTATCTTGTGTCGGTAAACCGTACGACACGTCTAATTACAAGTTAACTCGAGCCGAGGTTCGCCTTTCGTCTCAGATACGGGAGGAAACTTGCGCCATTACGAACTCACAGCCGCCACGCAATGGCGTAATTACTTTACGACGACAGCTTACCTCGGGATCCTTTTTCCATCCGAACGAGAATCTTCTACCCGTGTTTCACAACACCGGGCGTATCGAGCTTCTTTTCAGAGAGATCGCTTCTCAGCAGATTGGTCCCATTGTTGCCTAGATATAAACGACCGCATTGACGATCGTGTTCCCATTAGCGACTAATTGTTCACATCGCCTGACAGACGATAATTATTAATATATTAATTAAAACGGTGAAGTATAGTTTCAAATGTGTCTTTCTGTTTTCGTTACTTTGCATTTCGTTTCGTTGGTTATTAATTTCACAGCATAGGCACGAGTCTAATTGAAAGAAAATGTCAGTTTTCATTTTGATAAGTGGTTATGTTGTGTCGTCAGAGAAGTAATACTTTTTTTAGTCGTTTTATTTTTTAAAATAGCAATTGTAATTGGCAGAATCTAGATGTAAATGAAACATATTTTTAAATATTGTAATTTGAAAGCTGGGAGAAAGAAACTCTATTGGAGGAAAGAAAACAGAAAGCAACTAAAAAATATACAAAGAAATTGTAAATTTTCATTAGGAAAATGTGTCTGTTTTATTTTCACAATTATTACATCAATAAAGATGACTTGATGCACACTAGACGAAACTACTTCGATACTGAATCCACTGGACGATACAAGCAACACGCAAAGTAGACTATACAAGGCACAAATAGATCGATAAAGAAAACATCAGAACGGATCTATGTTTGATCAATAATTTTTTACAGCATAATACATAATAACGGCTCTCGACAACTGATATACTTGGAAAGTTAACGAAACGAACTCGCACTCGTGTGAGGCATAGGAAATTAGTGGAACACTTGCGCATCTCGTGAAATTAAATTTGAAAAATGATCACGACACCTCGATCAATTACATTCCAGTGAGATCATGTACCTGATTCCATTGAAAATTACGTCGTGTTACGTCGAAGATTAGAATGGCTTGGTTCGAAGTGGATTAAGCAATATACTGGCGCTCGTACAGTATGGCTCGTATAGTGTACCGATATAATGCTTCTCAACACGATCGCTATGAAACTCCATCGAGGAAAGAAAATTTACGACGGCAAGGCCATTAGCAAGTGTGAAATGTCCGTTTGCAATAGTACAAGACAGTTAACGGCCTGTCAGTTTATTGGCTATTTAGGCACCACGGCGGTAAATCGTTCGAGAAGTTGGACAGTTGCAGTCGTCGAGGCGGTCCTGACCCAACTCCAAGAGTAACGCCAGAAACTGCTATAAATTTTCTTACAATTTACGGGACGCCAAGGGGAACTCGGTTCTGGCGCCCCTGGGGGAACGCTGTTTCCGCGGCGCTCGCACGACACTTCCTTCCCCTATTTCCCTTCAAAAATCGATTAAAAGATCTAAGTAATTTCGAAGATCCCTACATGTAACTTTGTAATTAATTCCCCGTGAAATCTCGATCTAATTTATTACAATTTCGTCCAGTTTCCAGTTACACAAAATTCTATCTTGACATTTTTATGCATATGTATTATCTGTAAATGCAGGATGATCGCAATGTGAATTAGAAAACATGAAAAACTTTGTTGAAAGTTGGTCAGTAGGGGTGGTAGCTGCAACGTGAAGGTAATGACATTTTTCGGAAATGGAAAGATTCAAAAGTGTTCAAGCTCGTCTCTGTTTTCTCGAATAGAGTTTAGCATATTTTAACTTTACTAATGTTATATTTCAATTGAAGCTTTTCGATAAAATTAGAATAAAATTTCATACAAACGAAGATATTCAATATGGTATTTCTTATTGGGAATACCTCAAGGTTTCTACATGTTTTAGTAAATTAAATGAAATGTATTGCTTGTTCGATTAATTTTATCGTGAAAATGGCGAGCAAGGAGCTTCGAAATTAAAGTTAAAATTCTCTGTCGAACTCTGAAATCGTGGGGTGAATTACGAATTTTATCGATTGGGCGGAAACCACTCGCATGCACGGCCAAGAAGGCAGATCTCTCGAACACGGGCCAAAAGGGACATGCAAACATAATTTCGTGCGGCCTCGGCTACCCCCTTGTTTCTCTGTCGCAAGCCCAGGCAGCTGCTATTTGCGTGAAGCTAAATTGAATGGCCGAACGAAACGAGCGGATTCGCCCAGTTACCCGGGATCGGGTTAATCCGGACGAACCATTGAATTCATTTTTAGTGTCTGCCTTGAATCGTTCGTCCTGGAAGCTGGTCGAGTCCCGTAGCGTCCGATTTTTAGGGCCCGTTTCGTTTCACATCTCGAAACAATAATTATTTCACGCGATAATAACAGTTTCGATTTACTCGTCACCTTTAATTTCATTTAAATTTTCGTGATTATTTCAAAGTTTTCGTCCCTTTTCAATTGTCTACAAGAATCGTGCTCTTCATAGTTGGAAAGAGGAAACCTGTTGAAATATGAAAATGTAATAAGATGAATATGAAATTGCGTGATAATCTGAAATCAGCGTTTAAGTGACGAAGATATCACAGAGTGGAACAACAATAAAAATTGTCAGGGATGTGTTTCACACCGAGAAATGAATTTCGGGGATTCAAAGCAACGAAAGTCAATTCAGCAGTTAGAAAACAAATATAATAACATTCTTAAACATCGAAATAAACTGACAATTTCCTTGGACACGTGTAATTTAATAGTGTCCAAAAATTCTGTTATTGTACTCCATTGCTCTATTATCCAAAAATTTCATTAACCTAATATTTTCTCCCCCCATTCTCATTCGAATATGGGACACCGTCGTGTAAAACGAATTGTTCATGCTAATGACCTTGATAACACGTTACAGTCAAAATGTAATTATCCAAATCTTCCTTGACATACTAATCGACGTGTTAGGATCCTACACGAAACGAGTAGGCATAAGCCGAGTATTGTAACTGATTCCTGGATTAGCTGGCTGGCTATTGATTAATTAAGATCCTAATAGCATGTAGGACTGCGTTTCTAACCAGATGAGAAAACTGGGAAAGCGTTTCTCCGTTGGAGACAACTCGAAGATGCTGTATCTAAAACTATTCAACATTTGGTGGCAAGTATGATCCTCGAGGATTATTACGGGATGCTACACAGTAGCATCGACTTGACACTGAAAACGAGATTCTCAAATATGATAATGTTGCTTGTAAAACTGTCGGGAAATTGAAGCTTCGGTATCGAGTGTTTCGTATCCTATCGTTTGGAAATTATGTCCATTACCTGTCACGAATAATAACATAGTAAATTCCCTGTGGCTCCAGCTTTATACCGAATAAATAAATAAATAACTAGTTAATCCAGTGATGTTGTTTATAGATTGTAAATAAAACAGAGAAATATTATAAAACAGAACAAATAAAAATATTATATGAATCTGCATAACTAAAAACACTGTGTAAATCCGCGCGAAATTGTAGAAATATTATCAGACAGATTGTCGATTTTTATGCATTTATGGGAGTCACAAAAATAAACACGTAGAATATGCAAATCTAAAGATACACGAAGTAAGATATTTATGATAATGTGTAATAGATGAAACAGATTTCTATGTAAGCTTTCCACTTCTTCGATTAAAAATTCGACGTCCAATCGCCAATGTCGTACAATGTAACATACACAGAAATGATAATTGCATAACAAAATTAATTCAACGACACGTAGCGATTGTTAATCCTCTCGTGTTGAAACTATCTCGCGAGTGTTCTAAAAAAAAAAAAAAAGAAAACAAAGACCATCCTCCGTTAAAGCGGGACCGAGTAAAAATGGACTCAATGGTAGTTAAACCTTCCAGTAATAAAATCCCGGATTTGCATCTATGCATAGAAACTATAAAAAAAGGATCAACGCGCACGCTGGTTTCGCGTATATCGAGGCATTAGTAAATCAATCAAAAAGTCCCTCTATCAGAAATTTCGGATTTCGAGTTTGATATTCGCGCAACAGGGAACATATTTCATCTCCGTTGCCGGTGTTATCGATGACACGGAACGAATTTGAAAAGGAAAAAGCAAAAAAAAAAAAAAGAAAAAAAAAAGAAAGGAAGAAGAAAAAAAAGACGGGAAGGAAATGCAGAAAATTGGAGATAGCGGCAGAAAACAAGGCTAAATAGACTTGGAACCAGCTGACGAATGTCGGAAATTGGCGGAAATGTCGGCAGATTTTGATAGCTCGCGGCGAGCGGGCGGCGTTATCGCGGCGATAACCGTGTCAAAACGTAGATAGCGGCGGATTTGCGTGCGCTGTCACTCGTTACGACGGGTTAGATCGTTGAAATTGGCTCAATAAAATAGTTACGACGATGCCGCTATTATCGATACAATTGCGCCACCGGTGAAATCCATTTCGACCAACCAGCTTGATATGTACAAAGATCACGCGAAAATGTTTAAACAGACGATCGAACGCTCAAAATCCTTCGTACGTTCCAAGGCGTCCGTTTCTTGTTGTTTATTTTCGCTTATTTTTTTTCCCCCTCCCCCTTTCTAGATATTTATTTTTCATGAACGCGTTTGAAATGCATCGGAAACGCAAACGTATCCACGTCTCTGGTAAACAGTCCTCGATCGAACGCAAGTATTCGACAGTATTGCGGAAGCACCGAAATTTTTCGTGTTGGCGAGTTGGATCGAAACGATTGATTCTGTACTCCCGCGCAGTTCAAACTAATGTTTTCGAACACCTTTGTATCGTTGCTTTGATCGGAAACATTTTGCCAAGGATAGTACGTTCGTTTCGGTATTTCTCTTTAGGATCGGCAGCATTTTTGTTTCTTGCTGGATATTCGTTTTTTTTTTTTTTTTTTTTCATTTTTGAA
>NW_025110603.1:175079-231946 GCF_011392965.1 Frieseomelitta varia | reverse complement strand
TTTTTTTTCGTTCTTGTTCCGTTTCACTTGCTGCACATTCGTAAGTAATTTCAAGCCAAAGATATCAGTAAGAGTAAAAGATGTAAGGAAAAAAAAAAAGGAAGTTTTCCCTTTACGTAGACAGCTGCGCGAAAAACTCTTCGAATGTTGGGAAATTTTTTTTTTCCCTTCGCGAATGTGTCTATTTTGTACGTGCGAAATATTTACATTTTTCTAGCAAGTGTAAAAATTAGAGTATAGAATAATAATATTAATAATAATAATATTATTATTATTATATAATAAAATAATACCAATATAATTATGTAATAAATAAAAAGATAAAGAAATTCACGGAACGTTTCTTTATCAATATAAGCTATCAATATAAGCTTCGCTGGATGATGTTTCAAATCGCGATGTAGATCAAAAGTGGTACTCGGATCGGTAAGTTTCTGGTCGGCGCGGTTCGAGGATTAAACGCGTGTTTTAAACTCGATTTTTATTTCGATCACTCCGTGAACTCGTAGAAAGTGATATATAATGGAAACGTGAATTATTTCCATTTGTATTGCTGGTAACAGCAATGCTACACGTTTAGCACGTCAATCAGAAAGTAGGTAAAATGTGAAATGGACCTCGATAACCAGGGTTTCGACCTTTATCCATGTACCAATGTCCGTATATATTTATAAGTCGCAGACTTTTCTATTCGATAAATATCTTCGAACTTTCGACATTTGAGAAAATTAAAAAACAATTAAAATGATTAATTTAATGTACGTGATATATAGTAAATATACAATATATAGTATATATAACATATAGTATATATTAACATATATAGTACATATATATAACGTATTAACATATATATAACGTATTAACATATATATAGCACATATATATAACATATTAACATATATAGTACATATATATAACGTATATAGTACATATATATAACATATATTAACATATATAGTACATATATAAAATATATGTAACATTTATATAACACATATAGTACATATACATAACATCTATGTAACATATAGTATATATACATAACATATATGTAACATATAGTATATATACATAACATATATGTAACATATATAGTAGATATACATAACATATATTAACATATATAGTACATATACATAACATGTATTCACATATATAGTACATATATTAACATACGTAGTACATATATATAACATACATTAACATATATAGTACATATATTAACATACGTAGTACATATATATATATATATATATAACATACATTAACATATATAGTAACAATATATACAGTAAATATACGATATATAGTACATATAACATCGACAACGTCTCATAGAAAAAGACTCTCATTCTCGTAGAAAAAGACGGAGATTTTTTTTTCTTTTTTCGGTGCACTCGCGCCTAATACCAGACTAAAACGTTTCAGCGAGCCATGAAACGATAAATCTTCGTTTTGTGGGGGAGTTGAGAGCTTGCCTGCAGCAAGGCTTGGTACCCAGCGTGTCCCAAACGAGTGAAATGGCTTACCACGGATCCCAGCGACAGTTTTAATGTGTTCTCGACTTTCCCTCGCTCCACGTGATGCTTGTATATTTCGACGTGAACAGGTCAACGGGGCAACGTTAGATCGAATATCCTTGGGTTTGGGACTTTTCTATACCTGCACACGATCGCGGCCTATTCACGAGGTGTTTTTCTTTTTCATTTTCCACCGTGGAAAACCGTGTTCCGAGGTAGTTTAAAGATTCGGTAGGAAATCGTATAATAGAAATAGCTTAAGAGGTTTCCTGGTCCTTACGTTGGTTCAGTTTGTATAAAAAAAAGAAAATTCGAACGTCACATACTCGACGTTTAATCTGGTTCTTGTGTAGAAAGTTAGTTGATTTTACTTTAAAGCAAATCTCGAGTGTTCTTTTTTCTCCTTGCGTTACGCAGCAAGTGAAACAGCAAGGATGCTCTTGCTGCCGAAAATTATAAATATCTAAATGTCGACGAAATTGTTGAAAAAATTTTATTCATGACTAAATCTATCACCGTATTCATCCCTTAATTCGTCCCGATTTTTCCCGCCATTTTATTGAATTCTTAACTCACCAGAGTTAAAAAAACAAAAATTCAAGGAATACTAACATTTTGTCATTTGGCCCTAAAAATATCAAAAATACAAAAATACGATTTCTCTTTGTCAATAAAATGACGAAAAGAAATCATATGACAATTTCTTTCAGGAGACTTTAAACTTTCAGATCGAATTTAGTTTGAAAGAGAAATTTTTCAATATTTGAATTTGAACAATTTTCGAGAACTGTCGATATATATTATAAATATATATTATAAATTAACGCAGGATTACAAAAGTGGGGGCTCCATACTTTGACAAACGAAGCCAACTGGATTATTTCTTTACAAAGTACAGACAGTTTTTTATCAAGAAAAGCGCAAATACTTTCGTCCACGGGATTTCCCATTGAAGCGTATTAAAATATTTCATAAGAATATTTTCGACGAAAGACAGAATGTAAATGAACGTTCTGCAACGAGGGAAATGAAACGTAGCGGTGGTTGGAAAAAGAAAAAGAGAAAAAAAGAAATGGGCGAAAGGTCGTTCCTCGGAGGAGCAGTTGGAGTGGTCAGGAGAACGCACTCTATGCACGAGTTACAAGTGGAGGCGAAAGAGGTTTCGAGTGTACGTGGGTAATTGAATAGGTTGTTTCAGCGAGAGTTCTTTGCCCGTGCTCATTTTCCAATAGCGCGCTGCTACTGTTCGAATATTTATTTATTTACGCAAACTGTAATCGCCTGACCGACAGTAGATCCTTAAACACTTTAAATCTACAACAACCAACTGGCAAGGAGATTACATAAATTCCAAAAGAGTAACGTATGAGGACCACGTGGTCCCTTCGTGCAGCTGTAACACGTTAAAATTCGTTGCCATATACGTACGTGCACGACACGTCACAGAGTTATTTAATGACGTTCATAAAAATAGTAAATTGCAAGTGATTAACCTTTTGCGTTGGAATGATTCATCACTCTTGTACTACGCACGGTCGAGAATATTTGGCTCAAAATTGCAATATTTTCTCAGTTTTAAGTATATTAAAGTATAACCCAGGTAAAACAAATGATAAATTTATTACTTCTTAGTAATTTATATCAAGTAATGCGCCGATAAATTCAAAAAATAAGACGAATTGTTGTGTACGGTTTGGTCACTCGTTATGGTCCGCGAATCAGTTATTAGCGCAAGAGGTTAAGCGCACTTCGAGAATATTCGACTCAAAATTTTAGTACTTTCTTAGTTTTAAGTATATCGAAATATAACCTAGACAAAGTAAATAATAAATTTATCACTTTTTAGTAATTTCTATCTAGTGATGCGCCGATAAATTCAAAAAATAAGACGAATTGTTGTGTATGGTTTGGTCACTCGTTATGGTCCGCAAACCAGTTACTAGCGCAAGAGGTTAAGCGCACTTCCAAAATATTTGACCCAAAATTGCAATACTTTCTTAGTTTTAAGTACATCGAAATATAACCCAGGCAAAGTAAATAATAAATTTATTACTTTTTAGTAATTTCTATCCAATGATGTACCGATGAATTCAAAAAAAGAAGAATTGTTGTATTTGGTCACTCGTTAAGGTCCGCGAACCAATTACTAGCGCACTTTGAGAATATTTGGGCCAAAATTGCAATACTTTCTTAGTTTTAAGTATATCGAAATATAACCCAAGCAAAGTAAATAATAAATTTATTATTTTTTAGTAATTTTTATCCAATAATGTACCGATGAATTCAAAAAAGGAGACGAATTGTCGTGTACGGTTTGGTCACTCGTTTTGGTCCGCGAATCAGTTACTAGCACAAGAGGTTAAGGGCACTTTCAAAATATTTGACCCAAAATTGCAATACTTTCTTAGCTTTAAGTATATCGAAATATAACCCAGGCAAAGTAAATAATAAATTTATTATTTTTTAGTAATTTCTATCCAATAATGTACCGCTGAATTCAAAAAAGAAGACGAATTGTTGTGTACGTTTTGGTCACTCGTTACGGTCCGCGAATCAGTTACTAGCGCAAGAGGTTAACGTTGAACGAGAGTCAAACAACGTTATTGAAAACTGTTCGCATGATAGATGTATGGTGTTGCATGGTGCACTGTCAGCTTGTTGCATTCTCACTCGACAGCTGCAAATGGAACAAAAAACGATGGAAAAATTCCAAAGCACAAAGCACGTATGGCGGCTACATCGACTGACATTCTTAATGATTTTAATTACGTTTAATGGTTGTCGAATTCTCTGGCATAAATGCACTTCAGACGACAGTCGCTATCACGGCAGTAGATTTATCTCCAACAGGAAGTTTGCCCAATCACTAAACATCACGAGGAATGAGAATATTTGAAATACCAGATAAAAAAATGTAACCGGGAACATCTGCGAGTGCACAAACGAGTGTATTTGCTGGTTCGAGATTGATTATCGATGGACGCACTAGAACATGGGGCGTAAATGTTTTCTTAGGACAACTACCTGCTACAAATATGTGGAATATATATATATACTTTTTCTTTTTTTCGAAGAAACATTTGAGAAGGGTCTGGCTACAAGAATAAGGCTAAAGCTACGCGAGGCATCGATTTACTACCTTCTGTGGTTGGTCGAATAATTTCGGGGACAAACAACCATGTCCCGAACGTGGCTCTCCAAACAAAAGTCACGTTTTAAAGGGAACACCGTGACTTGAATTTCGACTGCTACGTTGACGTTTCTCTATACAATAGTTAACAAATGTTCCACTCCTTTGCTCGGAATGACACGAATCCACTTTAGCATCTTGTTCTTCAACGTCGGCGTTCAGTTTCAACAATTAACCCTTTGCGCGTCAAACTGTCTTTCTAATTATTATTATTATTTTTTTTCCTGGCAATTTAAAAATTCCTGTGATGAAAAACTGACGTCGAGTAGTCACGCTCGGCAGAGGAGTGCAATCGTTTTGTCACGTGATTTGTTTCAATATCGAAACCCAGAGAGAAAGAGAAACTTGTATGTCTACGCTAGAGTGCTTCGTGACTTTTTTTTTTTTTTATATCTTAGAATGATAAGGGAACAGTCTTCAGGTCGTTCACCGTGAAGAATTATTTCAAACATTTGGCTTTGTAATCGAGAACTTCTGGATCACGATGTGTGCACGAACGAAGCGTAGGAAATTGAATTTTTCGAAACGAGAGATTGGCAGGTTCGAAGAGGATACAGAAGGGGCGAGCACGTAATTATTCAATCGGGAGCCACGAGTGGCATTGTCGACCTACGCTTTGTTACACATCGTCTTTCTAATGGTCGCGATGGTATGCGCTCAGGCTTTAATTTCGTTTGACGGCTCCACCCGTGACGTCTTATTATCGAATTTATTATTCGAGTACCTCCACCTACCCGCAGCTGTTTAAGCAGTGACATAAGGCAGTGAAATAAATCACGTAAGTCGCCTTGACGACCGAGAGTGCCCGCGTTCGAATTTATTCATTTCCTCTTCCTTCGAAGACCACTGGTTCAAAATTCCTCAAGCTCCGTTTCACTGCGAGAAATTTCCGAGAGAAAGAAAAAGAATAATCTGACCGAGTCTAACGTAATATCGTATCGGGGATGTGTTACTCGAAACCTAATTCTAAACCAAAGAAAGTTTCGTGTTCTGAGAATTCGAAACTCTTGGAGCTCAAGCCAAGAAGAAATAGTGAAATGATAAAAAAAAAATGCATGAGAAATCATTTGCGCGAAGAAGAAATATAAAATGAGTAAATGATAAATAAAAATCAGAATAATAATAAAAATTGAAAATAAAATAATTAATATTTTTCTCGAACCTAATAATTAAATATTCTTGCTTACGTTTTTCTTTGCATTCTAACCGTGGCCTAAATAATAAAGATCTATATATAAACGCGTCGATTTGAGTTCTCAAAAAAAAAAAAAACTGAAATTCCCGCGAAATAAAAAGCTTCGACGATTGAAAAATTGAGAAAAACCAATCCTCAACACTGTTCACATCAAAGACATTTTGGATTCGTTTTACAACGCAATGACAAACGAAGAGAGAAACAGAGATCTCTCTGTTCGCGTTACCTGCAGCGACGGGCAACTTCGATGTCTGTACTTCCTGGTGGCCAGTTCCCACCAAGGGATGACGTTCTCGTTGCTCCTCGGCTTGACCGGATCGCTGACCGCGTGCTCGTAAAGCGGCTCGAGGATCGGCACGTTGCCGGACAAACGTCTGAGAGGATCGTTGGAGGGCTGATCTTTCGCCAGATTGCCCCTGCGAGGCAAAGTGGCGAAACCGCCCGCGTGTCGGCGATTGTCGTCGTTGTCTTTGTTCTCCGGCTCCTCCGATTCCAAGGAGTTGTGTCTGGTTCTACGACAGGACGATTTCGCCGGATTTGAGGGATGATCTTGCCACTGATGAAGTCCGCGACTGGTTCTGTCCAGCTGCCCGCGCAATATAACGTCGGTGGCGTCCATCAAATAAAAGGGTGGCGGTCTGCCGAACAAGTTGTCCAAGTTATTCCTCCGGTTATCGAGGCGTTCAGCGTTCCGTTCGCTGACGTCCACGTCGCTGACGCAAGGTCGGTGAAGCGACGACGATCTGGCGCGAACAAGTCGTTCACCGTCGAGCACGTCTTCGCTGGATTTGTGAAGAGGTCTCGAGGTGGCTCTCGATCTTCGCGTGGGCAACGTGTCGTATCTCCTCTCCGAGTAACCACTACTCTCGCTGGGAATTGATCTCGCCGCCGCTGGCTGCGATTTGTAGAAACTCTTGTCTTCTCTCGCGACCAGATCGTTCGATCGACGAACGCTGGACGACACCTGGCACGTTGTCACTCGAACCCTGTCCTGCGACGAGTCGACTCGAGAACGATTCTTTCGAATCGAACTGGTGACCGGCAGACGATCCACCGAGCGAACGATCGTCGGCCTGTCGTCGTCGGTGGAGGACATTTCGTCCTTGGACTCGAGCTCGTCCGAACCTTCCGTACTCGCCGGATTCTTCGAGCTACCGTTCTGAAAGACACCCGATTTCAAGTACTCGCTTCCGTTTCGCCCGCTCTGTCCAACCTCGCTGATGGCGTACAGCGACTCGGTAGATTTCGTCGAGGACGTGGTCGTCGATCCCGTCGAGTGCCTCGACGTGTTCTCTATCGACGACGACCTCGGGAGTAACTTGGGCGGATGTTTGCCGAACGAGTTCGGCCTGCTGCTCTTGAGCGTCAGAACCGTGCCGCTGTCCAGGCTCTCCGTTTTCGCGTCCGAGTCCGACTGCCTCTCGAAAAGACTCTCGCCAAAGTCGCACGATATCGGCGGCATCGGCGCCATGTCCCTCTTCCTCGCGTAGCCGCACAGATCCACCGTCGTCCGATCGATCGTCTCGCCCTTGGCGATCCTGTTGATCACGCCGTAAGTGGACGAGTTCCTCGAGCCGGAGGACGACTTGAGCTCCTCGTAACTCTTGTCGATCTCCGCGATGTTCTTGTTGATGTCCTCGATGTACTTGGCCGTGGTGCGGTAAAGATCGCCGCTCGGAACGTAGTTCCCGTCGACGATCGCCACGCGACGGTCGCGCCTCGACCTCGGCAGTATGCTGCTCGGCACCGCGTAGATCGGTTGCCTGCCTTTCGTCTCGCCGATTCTCCTCAACCTCGCGTCTTCCCTTCTCCCGCCTCTTCTCGCCGAAAGGTCCGAAGCGTTGCCCTCGATCTCCTTCAGCCTCTTCAGATCAGAGTCGAGCATCGCGGTAGGCCGGTAGTGATCCTCGGCGAACCTCGTGGGCGAGCCTCGATCGTTGAAAGCGTTGCTGTTCGATCGGAATGGACGCAAACTGCGTTCCTCCGCGCGATCGATCGAGCCATTCTCCATCGACGAGTCCTGCTTCCTCTCGTTCGATCCGTTTCTACCCGAGAACGCGTCGCTCGGCTGTCCTTGGCCGCGGCCTTGCTCGATCTTGCTGAACGTATTCAGCGTCACCAGCCTGCGCCCCTCCGGCCAAGGATTTCCCCTCTTCGAGCCTCTCAGCGTCCCGTAGTTCTCGATCAGCAGGCAATCCTTGCCGAGGTCGCTCCATCTCGGCACCTGTTGCAGATCGTTGTTGCTCGCGACCACCACGGGAAAGTTGGACAGCTGGGGGAGCGCGTACGGGCCGCCGGCTTCTTTGAGCAGCTCCTCCGAGTCGGACCTGTAGACGGCTCGAGGCCTGCTGCGACCTCGCGACCTTATGGTCGCGTAGCCGTCGTGCACGCGCCGCGAGCACACGTTCAGATCCATCCGGTCAGATCCACGGTCCTCACACGTCAAGTCGTCAATCACACCGTGGTGATTTCGACTTGCTTGAAGAAAGTCTCTGGGCACACGCGCGCGCACATCTCCTTTTTTATTTTTGCGTCTAAATTCCGGACAAAGTGGAATATGTACACTCTGTGAATATAATTGATCGCTCGTTGTTGTGGACTCGTTTGTCTGATTGCGAGAGAAACCGTGCTCCCGTGACACTTCCGCAGGAAAGAACCAATCAGGCGTTTCTTTCTCTTTTCGAAGAGGAAATTACCAAAAAGAATCGCAACTGACAGTTTTCTTAGATTTGGCGAAGAAATGTGAATTTCACAGGGTGAATTAAGTTTAATTTCTCTTTAACTTAGAAGACGCGTACATGCGTGAAAGAATCCACACGTACGGGGTGTAAAGAAAAATTTGTCCATCATAGATGAATTCTATACCTTCGATTTGGTAGAAACACGTGTAAAAAACCTGTCACAAAATTGAATTTCAAAGTGAAAAAAAACTTTTTTTTTTTTTTGCATTGTATTCTACTTATCACGAAGGAACCTAATAGTTCTCTTGAAAAATGGCAAAAAAAGTTTCTTAATTATTTAACTTTGCGGACGCGTGCGTCCTAACAGCGACTTTACGATTCTGGATTACAAACTAACTAACATTTGATTTGTCATAGTTGCAGCATCAGCGTAAGTCTAAATAATCAAATAACAAAACTAATTGTTAACATTATTCAAATCATAAACATTTACACGTCCATAAAGTCGCTGTTAGAACGCACCATAAAGTCGCTGTTTTATTTTCTTTTTTTGTAGGTTACAGAACATCCCTTGGAGATTAAAATGGCTGTATCATTCAATTTTATATCCTTTAGTGATCACCCTATATTAAGCATTTGATTTCTAAGGAATCTAACAGTTCTCTTGAAAAATGGCGAAAAAGTTAACTTTGCGGACGCGTGCGTCCTAACAGCGACTTTACGATTCTGGATTACGAACTAACTAACATTTGATTTGTCATAGTTGCAGCATCAGCGTAAGTCTAAATAATCAAATAACAAAACTAACTATTACCATTATTCAAATCATAAACATTCACACGTCCATAAAGTCGCTGTTAGAACGCACCATAAAGTCGCTGTTTCAACCTTTTTTATTTTCTTTTTTTGTAGAGCATCTCTTGGAAATTAAAATGGCTATGCAGAATTTCCAGCAACGAGTAAAACTCGCCGAGTTTAATGATGAAAAATTAAAAAAACACGTGACTAAAAAAGTTATTCAGTTTCATATCTTTCCAGTGACCATCCTACATTAAGTGTTTGACTCCTTCACGCGGAATCCAACAATGGATTACAAATAAAGGAATATTTAGAGCGGTAATTTTGGTCGAATCATCAAAAAGGCACGCTCTACATGATTCGAGCGAAATAATCGCAGACTGCAACGATTACAAATAAACTATAGTCATAATATCCAATCGTGTTCTAATTGGCGCAGAAAGCATTCTCCTGTGACTGTATCGCGTCGACGATTTGGCTGAAGCGATTCGAGAATCGAAACACGTCGTCTCTCGTAACAAACTGCTATTCATCGTTCAAACGAACAAACGATCGTTTAAACGGAACGAGAAATGTGTCGCGCGGGTCGTTTTATGTAACAAAGACGAGGCACGTTGCGAAAACGTGGGGCAAGGGTAGCTACCGTTCGCGGCGAGAGTATTATCGCTCGTAGTTTATGATGGTATTTACGATCGTACGGTTTGAAGAAGATCGCAAACACGTACTGTAATCTCCCGGTGTCACGACTGGAGGCAGCTGTTGTAATGGCATCATTGATAATTAAATTGGGTCTCTCGCGAGATGACGTAACCGACCAAGATCGTAGCTGCTCGAAGAAGACGATCGCTCGCGGTACAGAAACGATTGCTACGACGGTTGGATTGATTACGGAGGCGAACAGAGACGAATCTTTGAAGTTGAAACTCAAACAATGACTTATCTTGGCTGTATGTCGATTTATTTAAAAAGATGGATCCCCTCTCGAAATTTTATTTGATATAGACAAGAAAGTATGAAAAGTACAACAAGTATAAAACGAATAAAGAACCATGAATGGAGAACGTCTGCTTGCGAGCGCGGTTTTCCTTTTTTTTTCAGGACGTTTTAATGGTAATTTCAATGGAGTTAAATAAAAATTGAAAATCAATTACAGAATGAAACAGAAAATACCAATTATGGAAATTATAGATAAAAAAAAATTGAAATATAAATAACATATTCTGATCTATGAATAATAATAGATCCGGAAGGAACGAGAATCTGGATTTTTCCTGGAAATTAACATTGACAGCGTTAACTCTAACTCTCGAAACACGAAATCCATTTTATAAAGTACAATCAACTTTTTTGGGCTTCGAGCTCGAGTTCCAAATTGAAAACAGAGGAATTTGCTTCGTTTGAAGAAGATGGTTCCCATCTGTCGATGGAATGATGATTAGAGTGACAAAATTCTACGAACGAGATATGTAGCAAAGTTAAAGATAAAAACTAGCAATTATCGATCATTGCAAATGTATATTTGTGGCATCACCGTAAGAGAATTCAAAGTACTTAGCTTAAACTGTGCCAGTTATAGAGAGTAACAACGATAGTCACTGACCCAGATCAACCAAGGGACTTTATGCTACTGGCTAATCATTCATCTAGAGGCATTAGAATGCAATTTCTATATACGACGATTAGAAGCAACTTCAGTTCGAAACGAGGAATAACAAAGCGAACATATACTAGCACTTTCATAGTGGGTGATCAGATATATACTTGGCTTACACCTGATGTATATTTTGGTTGTTAAAAAAAAAAAAGTTGTCGCGATAACGTCGCGTTGCAAAATTATTACGAATAAATAAATGGAAATATTTAGAACAGAATCGTGTCAGAATGTTCTACATATAAATCGTCGCAATTTAAATACAATTAATAAATAAATTTATTATTTAAATACAATTTAAATAGAAATAATTAAATAAATGTATTAATAAATTAATAAATAAATTTATACAATTGTATCTCTGTACAGATTGCAGAAACTGCTATTAATTTCGACAAAAAACACCCGTATCTTTTATAAAATTATAAAGAAACGAACAGTTTGAAATCTCGTAACACTTTAAAACACATTTCGTCTCAGCAATATGTCATTTTCTACGACACGCTTCCCAAAGAATTCTCATCTTTCTCTTATTATCGATATTTGTAAATTATTCGCTTTTAAATGGACTTTTAAATATCCACCAAACAAACACATTTCGTTTGATCGCGGCATTAACAGCTACGAAAAAAAGGATTGATCGGCTAATAATGGTTATCTAACCGTGAAAGAGAGACACACGCGAGAGATGGAGGTCATTAATTTCTCTAAGCGATAAAGATATTGCAAGCATTGAGAGTAAGTTACGCACAGCGGTGCATTTATGCCTCGCTATAAATTTGTGTGAATCGATTAGCGTTTCAGATAAACCAGTTTCCCAGTGGCCAGTTCGACTTGCCACTTCTGCGAACGTTTCTGTGCAGAAAAACCGGAACGATCGTAAGCCTATGGCAGACCATCCTAAATCCTAAACTCTTCCCGTTACATCACGGCTCATTAATTCGCTCCATCCGAACCAAAGATTTATTTTACAATACATTTACAATTTATTTCGTAACGTATGAAGTATTATAGTAAGTAAATGTATTATAATTTATTTTACAATTTATTTCGCATTGTAATGTATAAAGAGTCGCATGCAACATCGCGTATTAGTTGCAAAAGTTTCCCTCCCCATTGCAAAAAAAAAAAAAACTTCTACTGAAATAAATCCGTAATTTTTTTTATTATATATTTTATTATATATATATATTTATTATTTTTTATATTATAAATTTTATTATTATTATATTTTATATATATTTTATTATATATATATTTATTACTATTTTTTATATTATAAATTTTATTATTATTATATTTTATATATATTTTTTATATATATTTATTATTATTTTTTATATTATAAATTTTATTATTATTATATTTTATTATATATATTTTTTTATTATAATTAATAAAATTGGTTTTTTCCTTATACTTTTATGTTTTCGACCCTGTGTAAACAGTTGCTAAGCAAAAAAAAAAAAAAATGTTAGAATAGAATTTTGCCTTCTATGCCACATTCACACGTTTTTTTAACTGACTGTTGTCAATTTTAATATACAAATAACATAACCGCGGCTGAACGAAGTTCAGTTTTGCAAATTAAAAGAGCTCGAACGTGTCGCGAAAATTTTAAAATAGACTCGTGACTCGACTCGAGATTCATCGATCCACCATATACTACGCATGCAATTTGCCTCGTAACGCATAACAACGTCTCTTCTGTGTTACTCGCGCGTGAAACACAGACCGAGCAACAGCTTTTTTTGCGCGGCGCAATAAATAAACGTGATTGTCATTCATCGAGGCTCGGCCTCCGTCGAGAGAATATCATGACTGCACAGAGTAAAAAAAAAAAGAAAAAAAAGAAGAAAAAACATGATAAAGAAAAAAAGAAAAAAAAAAAACGAACAACCGGCAGAAGAACTGGAAGTGCTGCAAGACGTTTATATTTAACGATCGAGCAATATCAGATTGAGAACATTTTCAACAGCTTATGGATTATTAGCAGTCGGGTTATTTCAATGCTAATCGGAACGCGCGTGATTTATTGTGCTTTTCTTCTTAACGAAATTGATCAGAATCGATAAAAAATATTCTGCTTTTTTTTTCTGCGATCGTTCGAATCCCCGATTACAGGGGGTTTCCTCTCCTTTTTAATTGCTCTTCGTTTTACGCGCGACTTTATTGCGAGCTGCTCGAGTGCACGCCGAGCGTAACTTCCGGGAATGGTAAATTGCACGAAAATGGAAGAAAAGAAATCACCAAGGTGCAACAATTCCACCTTGCGCTCGGCAAAAAGTTGGGGAAAAGAGTTAGACACCTGCTGTTTCATTTTGTTGGACGTATTGTTAATATTCGGATGTGAAATCGATGTGGCAAGATTAGCGTGTCAATGTGCACCGGCTCGCATTAACATTCGGAAATTATCTTAAATATTGAGACTGTTGCAATTTGAAGAAAAAGTCGTTCAATAACAAAGCTCGAGTTCATTTTAAAGTTCGAAGCCACGACGACCACTTTCCAAATTTTATTCTGCAAGACATTTTCACGCTATTTTTACATTTAGAAGTTATTCTATCTGAGACTGTGAGATTTTTACTATTAAGATTTATTTGCCTGTTCCCATCGGGGCTGAAGAACCAACGTTAACATCCTGCGCTGGCAACTGATTCGCGGACCATAACGAGAGACCGTATATACCATAATTTGTCGCTTTCTTTTTCTTTTGAACTCGTCGGGATGGAAATTACTAAGAAGTAATAAATTTGTTATTTATTTCTTTTGCCTCGGTTATATTTCGATATACTTAGAACTGAGAAAATGTTGCAATTTTTGGCGAAATATTCTCGAGGTGTGATTAACCTGTTGCGCTAGTAACTGGTTCGCGGACCATAACGAGTGACCAAACCGTACACAACAATTCTTCTTTTTCGAATTTACCGGTACATCACTGGATAGAAATTACTAAAAAGTAATAAATTTATCATTTACTTTGACTGGTTATATTTCGATATACTTAAAACTACGAAAGTATTAAAATTTTGGGTCGAATATTCTCCAAGTGTGCTTAACCTCTTGCGCTAGTAACTGGTTCGCGGACCATAACGAGTGACCAAACCGTATACAATAATTCTTCTTTTCGAATTTATCGGTATATCACTTGATATAAATTACTAAGAAGTAATAAATTTATCACTTGTTTTGCCTGGGTTATACTTTAATATACTTAAAACTGAGAAAATATTGCAATTTTGGGACCAAAGAGGTTAACCACTTGCGCTGGCAACTAATGCGGACCATAACGAGTGACCAAACCGTACACAACAATTCTTCTTTTTTGAATTTATCGGTACATCACTGGATAGAAATTACTAAAAAGTAATAAATTTATCATTTACTTTGACTGGTTATATTTCGATATACTTAAAACTAAGAAAGTATTAAAATTTTGAGTCAAATATTCTCGAAGTGCGCTTAACCTCTTGCGGTAGTAACCATTGCGCTAGTGACCAAACCATATACAATAATTTTTCTTTTCCAATTCATCCATATATCACTGGATATAAATTACTAAGAAGTAATAAATTTATCATTTGTTTTGCCTGGTTTATAACTTCAGTATAATAATATAATAATAATGAAAATTTAATATAATATATAATAATAATTTAAAACACTGAGAAAATTTGCCTGGGTTATACTTTAATATAATAATATAATAACAATTAAAATTTAACATAATATATAATAATAATTAAAAAAAACTGAGAAAATTTTGGGCCAAAAATTCTCGACGTGCGTGGCACGTTGTTCCAGCGCAACAGAATAAGAATATCATTCATCAAGAAAACGTTCCCCGCGTCAGAACCGATTCTCCTATTCAAAGGACGAGATCTATTCAAAAGCTTCTGCTCAACTTTCCCGACCCCTGGGAGTTAACGTATTTCAGACGCGGAAACGTCGAGAGGCAGGCGCAGGTGTCGTTCACATTACGACTAATTCTCGGCGAAAAATTATTCCCTTCCTCGAGAGAGTATCCCTCGCGGCTATTCAACGTTTCTCGAGCGGAGGGCCACAGCGATGGAAGCGAGGTTTGTTAACGAACAAACGTTACACGCGTTCGAGAGCTCGTAAGAAAAGGGAAAGAAAAAAAGTGGACGCGCGTTGCTGCGCGGCGTGGACGAGCATACACGCGACGCAGGTGCCTTCTCTTCTCTCTTTGCAGGAAGAGAGGCTCATAAATATTAATATTTCGAAGACGTCGATACGTCACGTTCCCCTACGTATCGTCGTTCCGTCTTTTCCTCTCTCCTACCACCATCATATTTGAATTTCCCCCATAGATTGATGGATGCTACACGCGCGCGCTGTTTCCGCGGGGACGCGGTGCTGCCTCGTCGTTTATCTTGCCGCTTGTTTTTCGAAGGGACTCGCGAACTCCGTTAAATGTCAGGACCTTGATGGAACGTCTTCTCCAAGAGGGAATTAATTGACGCGAGGCCGCGCAGACGTTGCGCGTTATAAACCGAGTTGCGTAACTGTTCGTTAATGTAATAAGAATGGATGATCAAACGAGCGCTGGATTGTACGCTTGGTTCTCTTGCGAGATATTTTTCTGGAAAACAAGATAAGTTGATTTGCAAGAAAAGCGAGAGGAATTTCATTGACGAAAAATTTCAATAAATAGTTCATTGTAAGAAAATGTGTACAGGGTGGGAGAGAACTTGTTGCAAAATTGTCGTCAAACCATTGACATTCAATTTAAAGGTGAAAATTTTTTTTATTTTTTTCTGTTAATTGTTATTCTACTCATTACAAAGGTTACAACTTTCCCAAGAAACCTAAAATGGCAAAAAAGTTTCTTAGTCATTTGAGGACGCGTGCGTTCTAACAGCGACTTTATGGTCCTGAATTAGGTTTCACTGACATTTGATTTGTCATAGTTGTAGCATCAGTGTGAATCTGAATAATCAAATGATAAAATTAACTGTTAATATTATTCAAATCATAAACATTCACGCGTCCATAAAGTCACTGTTAGAACGCACGCGTCAAATGATTAAGAAACTATTTTGCCATTTTTCAAGAGAACTATTTTACCTTCGTGATAAGTAGTAAAAAATTTTTTTGACCTTGAAATTCAGCTGCTCTCACTGTACGACTTCCTTTTACGATGTAACAACTTAAAGTATCGACAATATTTCATCGTTACGTGTTCTTGGTCGCTCATACTCGAATACTTCTCGCACTTTTTTCTCTCGCGCATATGCTTCGAATTCCTGCTGCACGTGGCAGCTGCTCCGAGGAGTTTCCTCCTGGTGTTAACCTCTTGCCACGCACGTCGAGAATTGTTTGTCCCGAAATTGAAACATTTTCTCAGTTTTAAGTATATTTGAGTAAAACGAAATAGGCAAAATAATAAATTTATTAAGACAAATAATAAATTTATTGCTTCTCAATAATTTCTATCCAGTGATATCATATCGACGAGTTTAAAAAGAAAGCGACAAATTATTGTATACGGTTAGGTCATTTCGTTATGGTCCGCAATCAGTTGCCAGCGCAAGTGGTTAACCTCCAAAATTGTAATATTTTCTCAGTTTTAACTATATTTAAGTAAAACGATATAGGCAAAACAAATAATAAATTTATTGCTTCTCAATAATTTCTATCCAGTGATATCATATCGAAGAGTTTAAAAAGAAAGCGGCGAATTGTTGTATACAGTTTGGTCATTCGTTATGGTCCGCAATCGGTTACCAACGCAAGTGGTTAACCTCTTGCGCTGGAATGACGTGCCACACACGTCGAGAATTTTTCGTCTCAAAATTGCAATATTTCCTTAGTGTTTTTATTTAAGTATAACATAATAATAAGGCAAAACAAATAATAAATTTATTACTTCTCAATAATTTCTATCCACTGATATACTGACGAGTTCAAAAGAAAAAGAAAGCGACGAATTATTGTGTACGGTTTTGGTCATTCGTTATGGTCCGCAATCAGTTGCCAGCGCAAGTGGTTAACCTCCAAAATTGTAATATTTTCTCAGTTTTAAGTATATTTAAATAAAACGAAATAGGCGAAATAATAAATTTATTAAGACAGATAATAAATTTACTGCTTCTCAATAATTCCTATCCAATGATATCACACTGACGAGTTCAAAAAGAAAGTTACGAATTATTGTATACGGTTTTGGTCACTCGTTATGGTCCGCAATCAGTTGCCAGCGCAAGTGGTTAACCTCCAAAATTGTAATATTTTCTCAGTTTTAAGTATATTTAAATAAAACGAAATAGGCAAAATAATAAATTTATTAAGACAGATAATAAATTTACTGCTTCTCAATAATTCCTATCCAGTGATATCACACTGACGAGTTCAAAAAGAAAGTTACGAATTATTGTATACGGTTTTGGTCACTCGTTATGGTCCGCAATCAGTTGCCAGCGCAAGTGGTTAACCTCCAAAATTGCAATATTTTCTCAGTTTTAAGTATATTTAAATAAAACGAAATAGGCAAAATAATAAATTTATTAAGACAGATAATAAATTTACTGCTTCTCAATAATTCCTATCCAGTGATATCACACTGACAAGTTCAAAAAGAAAGTTACGAATTATTGTATACGGTTTTGGTCACTCGTTATGGTCCGCAATCGGTTGCCAGCGCAAGTGGTTAATAACGAAACAGAAGGAAGAGAAAAGATTAAAAAAAAAGAAAAAGAAAAAGAAAAACAAGAAACGTGGATCGTAATAGTCCGCCGCGAGTAGATAGGATGAATTACCTTGTCGGAATAGACAGCGAGACATGGCTCGTAGGTGAAAAGAGAGGGCCGAAGGAAATGCGAATAAGTGAGTACACGTGCGTCATGCGACGCAAGGGACATGTGTGGTTAATTGTAATTAAAATCGCGAGGCCGGAAGTAGTTCGTGACGAACGCACGCCCCGTGCGTGTTCTTCCGTCTCGCGTGAAAACTAGAAGTAGAGAGGAAAGAAAAAAAAGAAAAAAAAGAAAGGAAGAAAAAGAGAAGAGCGTGGGTTCTCATTTTTCATGGGAACAAAGCGGAACCCACTCCCTCGTGCTCTTGTAGGCAAGATTCCAAGATTAAGAGACCGTGTAATCTGTCTGAAGAAGTGCAACGTTTATTTATTTTTTTTTTTTTCTCTTGTTTCTCACGAGGTTCGACTAATGATGCATAACTTTAAGAATGCAATTGATTTGGAAAAATACGATCCATTCTTTTTTCCTTTGTAACTAATATTTTATTATCCTTCGCTATTGTTACTCCAAGAATCTTTTATCGTGTAATGTGTATTCAAATGCAACGTTTATTTGTCAGTATTTTCTTGGTTCTCGTAAAGTTTGATGATCAATAACGCGTAACGACAATTAGGATGATGTTATCGATCTCGAAGGATACGAAGATTCTTTTTCTTCATAGCACAGAGTTTCGCGAATCCATTATCAATCACTATTGTTGCTTCGAAAATTGTTTTACTTGTTAGAGTTATTACTGTTCACTCGTTATGAGTACGTACAAAAAATACGCGTTTAAGATGAAAGATCATCGACTCGCCACGGAGAACGCGCGAATCGTGGAATCCATGAGCGAGACAAAGTCGAAGCGAAGAAACTCGACGCACCTCGACTTTATTTCTCTCCGGTACCTGCCCTGTCTCGTCACCTACCACTTTTTCCACCGATGATAGCCGCCTTCGGCCGAGTGCAACTAAACTCAGTGTATATGTATATTTCTTTTCACGGTGGTGGGTACGAGGGGACGCAGAAGAACAGGAACACCGGGTGTCCTGATCGATCAGCTCGGGGAATTCTTTCATTAATCGCCGCGGGGTCAACGGCCCTCTGCTAATCGCTCGCGACTTCATTATGATGATAGGAAAAAACGCGGGAAAAAATGCAGAATTTTTTAATTTCTAAATTTCTAAATCTTAAATTTCCAAATTTTTTTAACTTCTAAATTTCCAAATTTCCAAATTTTAAATTTCTAAATTTCCAAATCTCTAAATTTCTAAATATATAAATTTTAAATTTCTAAATTTCCAAATTTGTAAATTTCTAAATATATAAATTTCCAAATCTCTAAATTTCTAAATATATAAATTTTAAATTTCCAAATTTCTTAATTTCTAAATTTCTAAATTTTCAAATTTCTAAATTTCTAAATATGTAAATTTCCAAATCTCTAAATTTCTAAATACATAAATTTTAAAGTTTTAAATTTCCAAATCTCTAAATTTCTAAATATATAAATTTTAACTTTCTAAATTTCTAAATTTCTAAATTTCTAAATTTTAAATTCTTAAATTTCCAAATCCCTCAATTTCTAAATTCAACTTTTCAACTTTTAAATTTTCTATATAATGCAACAAATATTCGCGTCTAATAATAATTCAAATAATTAATAATTATTCTGTCTATCTTGTCTATCTCTATGTCTGTCGATGCACATACTCTCAAAATGTCACAAGAAGCGTCGTACGTTTAATTAGAATGAAAGATCACTGATTTGTTAAAGTCTAGAGGAAACAAATGGCCATCAGAGTATCGTTATATAATTTCATTTCATAAATTTCCAATTATCGTCTTTCTCTATACACCCACGTAATACATATAATCTCCCGGTCAAGAACCGGTCGAATTCGGGTGCCAATTTTCGCGTCGCGAGGACTCGCGTTTAATCTGAAAAGGCAGCGCGCTGCAGCACGGTTTTACACACGTGGGTACAGATTAATTTCCAGAGTCCAGCGCGTTCGCGTCACAATGGTAATTGCAAATTGTTTCATTTTCACGGAAGTGCGAGCGATCAAGGATTTAATAGGAAATCGTTGCCGCAGGTGCAGTTCCTGTTATAAAATTAATGTCTCACGGCGAACGAGTCTCCGCGTAATAGCGTCGAGGCTCGGAGATTCCACTGGTTTTGTAAGGCTGACGGCGGCACGCGAGATCGTCATCGGCAAATTGAAAGAACTGTAACTCGGGGAATATTTGCGCAACACCAGCGACTGGCGTTCGTTCCTTCTGCGTATCGTTGATGGCGACGCATTTGCATAATTAAAACTCATTGTGCAAATCGTTCTTTGTCCACGATGCTCGTTAAAATTCTTAAAGAGAGGGGAGAATTTTCTATGAATTAACATACGAATTTATTGATAATAAAATTACGGTGAAGAGCTGTGTGATCACTGTGACAATGATGAAATGAGAAATTATCGATAATTTAAACTGATAGAATTTTGTGAAAAATGATCACGTAGGGGAGAGTACACTCCATGTTATAAATCGATTAATTTTTGATAAAAGTCGAGCCTCAAAAGAGGAAACTTGTAAGTAAAAATGACCTGTAGCACTAGAACTACCAATGATTAAAGCATAAAATTTCCATCAGAAGCATTAAAGTGGAAAACATTTATGATACAATAAATTACACAAGCTTTTATTTACACACTTTTCGAAAAAATTATTTAAATTTTTGAAGACATTATTTCGTGTCCAACTAAAAAGAACTATAAACTGGTCGTTTTGACCATTTTGGTAGTTTTAATATCAATAAGAAGGCTGTTTTTCTTCAATTTTCTCGTTACAATAAATTATACAAGCTTTCATTTACACACATCTCGACAGATCATTTAAATTTTTGAAGATGTATTAATTCGTGTCCATAAAATTTCCAAAAACACTATAAATTTTCTTTAAATTTTGTCATGGGGATTAGTGATTCGCAAACATAGCAAAAATTGTCGTCTAGCACGTATTATGTACTCAAACAATACATTCTAAGGCCTATATAACTAACAATATCGATAAAATGACATTTAAACGGAACAGAATTGTGTGTGAATCTGCCAAAAAAAGAAAAAAAAAAAAAAAAAGTATCCACAGTCCTCCACTCGTTGCAAAACCATCTCCGATGAAAAGAATTGTCTCACGACAGAAATATCTCGAGCTAGAGATACTTCACGCTTTGAAAAAACCAAGCAGGCCAAGCGGATCGTTGCGCGGATCATTTTCTGCAATGTTACGTCAGTTTGAATCATCGACAATTTAATACAGTTACGCTCTTGAGGGAAATGACTCGTTCCTTCGTTTCGATCGATCTACGGTCAAACCGTAGCCGTAAGTTCGTACTGGCTCGTTGCAAGGCGAGCTTCGAGTTTTAAAGAGAGCCGAGATGAAAAGGTAGACGGAGAAACGGAGGCAGAAAGTGAGACGCGAGCCGAAGAAAGGGAGGTCAAGAAGAAATGGTCACGAAGACGGACGCGGCGGCTGGCTAATGCCGGGGCATTAAAAGGAGAGACGAAAGACAAAACAACGGCACGAGTTTTAATAAGCCGGAGTACGGGATTGGCCGGCCAGTTGGCTTCAATCAAGTCCCGGGGATCTTCTTCTCTGATCGCCTTCTCCGGGCCGTTTGTTGCCCATTCCTCGTACGTACACGCGCCAGTCCAGACGAAAATTAAACGTCACGGACGGGGGACGATGAATTATCATTATTATTATTGTTATTATTGTCACCGTTGCCGTCGTCGTCGACGTTGACGAGGCAGGAATTGGAACCTCCTTGGCCAGACAATGGCCACTCGCGCTGCTCAATCGCCGTCGAATCGTACTAAGAAACACGGAGAAAGATGAAAAGACCCAAATGTTTCTCCGCTGGGAAAAATTTATCTTTTCTTCTTTTTCTTTTTTTTTTTTTAATTTTTATTAACACATTGTACACGTTGGCAGACGTGCCAATACGTATCGCTCGGGTCGGGTAATTATTTTTAAACGAGCTGATAGACCGCGCGAAGTGGACTAAACCAACGTTTAGATAAACTTAGCTTTGGAAATTTTAGAGTTTGCAATCGGTATCGAATGTTACAAAAATTCTACTCTGGTAGAATTCTAGTTCTAGCCTGACGATTAATGTGTCACGAATACTATACATAAAAGATGTAATTTTGAGATTTACTCAGGGGTTAAAGTTAATTGAAATTAATAACAAATTATTACGTTTCCATTATATTACCCTGTTTGAAATTAATATTTTTTATGTATTTTTATATACAGTATTTTTTTATTAATCATAATAGAATTATTTGCTTTTTATAGTAACAAATTATCGAGAATATTTTTTATGTATTTTTATGTATAGTATTCTTTTTATTAATCAAAATAAAATTATTTGCATTATTTTATAGTAAGAAATTGTCGAGAATATTTTTCATGTATAGCATTTATTTATTTACGTACAGTATCTTTCTTTATTAATCGGAATAAAATTATTTGCTTTTTATAGTAAGAAATTTCGCGGCAAAAAAAGAAGAAATAAATATTCGCGATACATTAGTAATTAGGAGAGTTTTCTCTTCTTCAAATCGTCAGAAATAGCCAGCACCACGCAAGATGAGGCAAGATAGCCCGCGTACAATGTGTTAAAACAGCGTGAAATTCGTAATTTCAGTCTAAGACAGTAATCTCGAGAAGCTGTTTTGTCGATGGTCCAGTTAGTCTTCATGAAAGTAATATTCGGCCTGGTTCTACCGTCCTCGCGATTAAGGCCACTACCAGGCTCGTCGATGGGCCATGCGTATGCAGTAGACCCAGGACGAAACGCAACTTTCCTTTCCCTTTCTCTCTCACTTCCTTTCTCTCGCTCCCTCGCACCCATTCGCCATTGTGTCAATGTTACATGCCACGATATAGCGTCTCTTCGCTTCTCTTCTCTTCGGTTCGCGAAACTGTCGCACGCGTCCCAATACGTATGTACGTATAGTGGAAGATAAAAGTTACATCAAATATCAGTGTCGCAAAAATTTATAACACCTTCGTGACATCGAGGTATATTTCGCGCGATTTTTCGAGCTCGTAAACCGTCTCGAATTAAAATCGTCTTGTTTTTACGGAAAGAGAGTTTTTACGATCTCGGCATAATCGTAGTATCTTCTCAATTTTTTTTTCCATTTTCTGCTCAATTCCCTATCGGGCGAACTTTTTCACGATTGTAAAAAAAATTTATATAATAAAAAATCAACAAATATTATCGACATACAAATCAAAATCTATCACGTATGCTTTTTCTTATTTAACAATTTTCGTATTTTGACAAACATAGAGATAGAAGAAAAAAATAATGACAATTGAGCAAAGTGGCTCCTTTGGCTTCCATCTGCGGACAAAAACTTGCAAAAGCATTTGATTTTGATATTTCGGTTAGGTTAGAGCTGATAATCGTTGCCAAGAATGTTACTGCTTACTGAGAAGACAATATAACAATGTAATTATAACAAGATATAAAAAAAAAAATCGTACAAACAGTTTTCAAGGGAAGATTTCAATCGAATTCAAAACGATTGTGGATCTAGTTAGACGAAAAGGAACTTTCAATGTTTTCACACGTGTCTGAATTTTTACAATTTTCAAAAAAAAAAAAAAAAAAAACCAAAGTAGAGACTTCACGCCTTAAACAGTTGCGCTGGCAACTGATTACGGACCATAACGAGTGACCGAACTGTACACAATAATTTGTCGCTTTTCTTTTGAACTCGTCGGCATGAATATCGCTGGATAGAAATTATTGAGAAGTAATAAATATTTATTATTTTTTTTACTCAAATATAATTAAAAGTGAGAAAATATTACAATTTTGGAGGTTAACCCCTTGCACTGGCAACTGATTGCGGACCATAACGAGTGACCAAACGGTATACAACAATTCGTCGCTTTCTTTTTGAACTTGTCGGTATGATATCGTTGGATAGAAATTATTGAGAAGTAACAAATATTTATTATTTGTTTTACTCAAATATAATTAAAAGTGAGAAAATATTATAATTTTGGGGGTTAACCACTTGCGCTGGCAACTGATTGCGGACCATAACGAGTGACCGAATCGTACACAATAATTTGTCACTTTCCTTTTCAACTCGTCGATATGATATCGCTGGATAGAAATTATTGACAAGTAATAAATATTTATTATTTGTTTTACTCAAATATACTTAAAACTGAGAAAATGTTACAATTTTGGAGGTTAACCACTTGCGCTAGCAACTGATTGCGGACCATAACGAGTGACCGAATCGTACACGATAATTTGTCGCTTTCCTTTTGAACTCTTCTGGATAGAAATCATTGAGAAGTAATAAATATTTATTATTTGTTTTGCCTATTTTGCTTTACTCAAATATACTTAAAACTGAGAAAACGTTACAATTTTGGAACAAAAAATTTTCGACGCGCGTGGCACATCATTTCAGTGCAAGAGGTTAAATATAACGACAAACGAGGGTTTACCATGAAACCATTTAATATTTTCAGACGCATATTTTTACGACTTTATTTTTCTATCTAACGAATGATACAAATTTGAAGTGGGGGAAAAAAAAAAAAACAAACTCAGAACTGTCGAAGTAGAGACGAGATCTGCGATTCTCTTTAAAAAAAAAAAAACAATCATTGACAATTTTTCATCGTCACTCTCCAATCGTATCGTACAAATCGTCAATTCGAATGGCCAAAAAGTTTCAAGAGAACCGACTTTCAACATCAGATTAAAAATCCCCCGGCCCGTGTTTCATCCGCTGAACCGTCTTTCGCGGTACGAAGGCGAGTAGCCCCGCTAAAAACGAAGGAATTCTCTCTTCGCCGTTCGAGCGGATCTCGCGTAATTGCCAGCTCTTGTGTGTCGCGAGATCCCGAGACGAGACGGGGACTCGGAGACGGCAGAAGGAAGTTGGCAGTTGTCGTGGCATGGCTCGGTTTCGACGGGCCGCGCGCACAATTCGTCTAATTCGCCGGCGATTTCGTCCGGACTGAGAGGAATGGAACGAAGAAGAGGAGGGGCCAGAAGAGGTAGGAAGAAAAGAAGAAATCCGGGCTGCACCGAGGGGAAGAAAAACATCGATAAAAGCCGAGCTTGGCACACTCGTCACACTATGTCAGAAGAGAGCCCCCGGAGGATCCGGGCCCCAGGCCCTTCTCCAATCCATTGGCGTACGAGCGTCCTTTTTCCAACTTTTTCCCCTCTTGATTCCGCCACTCTCCTCTCGTAGCTCTTTTTACTAGTAAATATCTGCTTTTTACTAGTAAATATCTGCTTCTCGCTGTGCCAGAAAGTTTCCACAAGCTTGTGAGAAACAATGGCGTTCACAACTCGAACGATACTCGAGCAATTGTTAGGCTCGAGACGAGGAGACGATGAAGGATAGAAAAGTTTCTTATTGCTATTCTCATCTGGCCTTGATAAGAGACAACAAACGCGAATCCCAATCTTCACAATCGACTCTTTGGGGTTAGAATAGGTTTAAAATTGTATTATATTTATTTATTTATTTTTTTTAAACAGTTAATAGTGGGATATTTTTTAATCTACGTAAAGGTATGTTTCAACGAATTTCATTTAAAAACGTTATTTATTTATGCCCCACTGTGTAAGAAAGAATTTATTTAAATATTACCTTTTTTTTTACATTTTAGGGAGTATGTTCAATAATTGAAATAAACGGTTTTTATATTATTATTAAAAAAAAATTCCTTGCAGGTATTTTTTTTTCTTTTTAAAATTGAGTGTCCCTATAGTTAATCGCAAGCAAGAGAGGAAAATTCCAAACAAAATGGTTTTCTTTGCCGAATCGCTCGGTTTTTCCCATTCGAAGGCGTGGTGGTTGTTGAGGAAAACCTCGCGAGCGATTAACAATATGATAGCCCGCACGACGAGGAACAATGGTAACAATTAGAGATTTACGACTTCCTGCGCCGGTGGAGGTTCGTTCGGTTCCTACGGATTAACGGAACTCCCACGCGGGAGGTGGGTACGTATGCGCTGTCTTTCGAGGCGAGTTCATCAAGTCGTGCCGACTCCGCGAGATATTACACACCCCTGGGTGCCAATAGGCTGTCAATGGAATATCAATAAAGCGAAGAGGAGACGCGCTCGTTATGCGTGGCGCCGTGCCGGGTGATTGTGAGTACGAGCCTCTCGACGTAACCTCGACATCGCCACCGGTATGAAATAACAGGCAATCGAGGCCCCGCGTTTTATAAATAAAAAAGCTCGTTTCTTTCGTTTTCTTCGTCGGGGTCGGCGCGCGAATGACGGATGTTGTTGTCCGTCGAAGACGAATGACTTAGAGATTTCAATGACTTAAAGCGATTCGAAGATTCAAACACTAAGAGATTTAAATATTTAAAAACTCAAATATTCAAGGAGCCAAGAATTCGAAAGCTCTAAGATTCGGAAAATTCAAAAGTTCGAAGATCTAAAAATTGAAAAGGTCGAAAGAGTTCAAAGATCAAAAAATTTTCAGATTCAGATACTCACGGATTTAAAAGTTTGAAAATTTAAGTATTCAAAGGCTCAAGAATTCAGATATTCGAAAGTTCAAAAGTTAAAAAAAATTGAAAAGCTCAAAGATCCACATCAAGCATTTTCCTTCAATCATTCACAACTTACAAAACCCATAAGTAATGTCGTTTTCTGATACTGTACAAAATTTTATTTTATTTAAGAGTTAATATCTGTAATATAATTTAGTTTTTAATCTGTAATATAATTTATCTAAATGTCAATATATTTAGCTGGAATATAGGTTACGTTACGATAAGTCAAAGTTATTGTCGCTAGATGGCAATATTTGTTAAATTTTGAGAAAACGACAGTACCCCTAATGAAATATAGATTCGTGTGACATTTTTTTTGCCTATTTTATTTTATTTCATTTTATTATACTTATAGATTCATTTATGAATCACCCTGTATATGGAAATGTATCAATAGTAGAATATTTCAACAGATTTCAACTCGAGCTTGGTCGAAGGAATCCAGTTCGCGGTGCTTGCGCGACAGATGATCCAGAAACGTTTCGCAAACTTGCGAAACGCCGCTGAAGAAAATCGTCTGGAGGAGGAGTTGCAAACAACGGAAGCACAAATGCGTGAACAGAGGTCTGCCAGATGACTAAAGTAGAAGAACAGAGCGCGAAACTAGTGGCGGCGCGAGTTCATTTAAAACAGCGGCGACGCTGATTTAAAATGAAAAAAGAAGAAAACAAGATGGCAGAAAATATTTTGCATTCGCAGTTGTTAATGATCGGTCAAAGCAAACGGTCAAATCTTTTTATATTAAATTATTATACAATTAATTAAATTAAATTATATAGTTAATTATATTAAATTATTAAACAGTTAATTGTTATAATTTCTTGTTAAATCTCTAATAATAATTTCTCTAATATGTTAGTAACAATAAATATATTAATAATAATGTATGTTTGTTAATATATTTATTATATATTTATAATAAAATATGTTTATTATAAATAATATTAATATATTTATTACATATTTATATTACAATATGTTTATTAATATTTTAATATATTTATTACATACTTATATTACAATATGTTTATTAACATATTAATATATTTATTAATATATAATAAACAACATATTTATCTAATATATTATTTAGATGAAATCTCTAATAATATATTTACTTAAAAGAGCAAATGACGGTTAATGACACGTCAGACGGTCTGTCTAAGAGGAGGAGGTGGAAGACGTTCAATTCACCTCTTCGCGACAATGCACGTGAAAAGAACCTGAGGACGCACCCTCCGGCCGCCGCAAACGACTTCCCATTAATTTTTAACGAAGACTAATAATTTTTAATAAAGCGTAATAGCGGTAATAAATATTAATTGCTGTCCCCAATTGCCGGTACATTCGGAAACGTGTCGACGACGACGACGACGCAACAACGCGACCGATCGCTAGCATCCCCCCGAAGATGGAATTTTCAGTGGCGACGAAGAAAACCGAGAGAGGCAAGGGAAAAACAGAAACAGGGAACAGATTCCCCCGAGCATTTCTACGAACGCAGTTCTACGCTGTCGTTCTTCGTTTTCACGGCAGCGTCGCGTAACGGGTGTGGTTAATAACTGCAAATATATGCGTCACGTAATTACGCATGCAAAAACGTGGTTGGGAAAGAGAAGCAATGTTACGTCGTACGTAACGTTGGATTATCTTCGAGACTCTCGTGTGTCTCTTGCCGAACAGTGGCTACACTGTCCAACAACATTGTTTTTGTACCGACTTTATTATTGTCTCTCTTTCATTTTGCTAAAATCGTCTTCACTCGGACAAGCGTTGAATGAAATCGAATTGAAAGAAATTCGACAACACGTGTTTCTTTCGAGAGATTTCAGGTAAACGAAGTTTGAAGAGCGCTTGCCAAATTCATGGTATCGACGAATCGAGGAATCATGGATCTTCACGGGGAGGTGAATTTAATGGAAACGGTGTTTGCAGTCGGCGCGCGCGGCAATCAAGATTTTTCTGAAGACGACGCGAATTTCAAATGAGATTCACTCTCGGATGAAACGAGCTTCGCCTTGGGAGAAGAAACGAGGAATCTTACCGGATGGACCGGAAATTGTGCGCGTGTCGCGTCGCGTCGATTAATTGCAAATACGCGCGTCGGTGCGAGAATGCCGCTGGAAAAAGTGCTATAGTCGTATAATAGAATTGCTAATACACTAGAAACGAGGCTGCAATATATCTGGGCCAGCGATATATTCCGACTGTGCAACGTTGTCATTTATCGTCCATTTAGAAACTTTTCTTGCAACTAATGTCTCTAGATAGACAGATTTTCCGTCGTTACAGCCATTGTACAAGGTGGAAAGAAAAGTTTGTGTGTGGCTATCGTAGAACAACCTTGAACGTAAAGGTTAAAAATTTTTGTTTTATACCTTTCAGTGACCACCCTATATTAAGCGTTTGATTTCTAAAGAACCTAAGTTCTCTTGAAAAATGGCAAAAAAGTTTCTTAATCACTTAACTTTGCGGACGCGTGCGTCCTAACAGCGACTTTACGATTCTGGATTACTAACTAACTAACATTTGATTTGTCATAGTTGCAGCATCAGCGTAAGTCTAAATAATCAAATAACAAAACTAATTGTTAACATTATTGAAATCATAAACATTCACACGTCCACAAAGTCGCTGTTTCAACCTTTTTTATTTTCTTTTTTTATAGGTTACAGAGCATCCCTTGGAGATTAAAATGGCTACGTATGACTTCCAGCAACGAGTAAAACTCACTGAGTTTAATAATGAAAAATTAAAAAAAACACGAGTCTGTAAAAATTATTTTTGTTTTATATTTTTGAGTGGCTACCCTATAGTAAGTGTTTGATTTCCAAGGAATCTAATAGTTCTCTTGAAAAATGGCAAAAAAGTTAATGCTGCAAACGCGTGAGTCCTAACAACGACTTTACGATTCTGGACGCGTAGATGTCTATTTTACCTAATTTTCGCATCAGATTTCGCTAAAATTCGATTTATCATAGTTGTAGCATCAGCATGAGTCTAATATCAAATTATAAAACTAACTATATTGGAAATACATCCACGCGTTCAGAATCATAAGGTCGCTGTTAGAACCCACGCGTCCGCAGTGTTGAATGATTTTCTTTCCATTCTGTACATTGTTAACTCTTGATATACAGGGTGCCCCTAGTTTTTCCGGCGTAACTTTGCCAGTGGCTGAGAAACAGGGAAAAAATCTTTTCCGAGCGAAAGTAAAGAAAACAATGTCGCGTAAACATGTACTTAAAAATTCTTAGGAAAATTTGAGAAAAATTATTCTAAAAGTATAATACACCTTGTGCATTTCTAACAAAACAGGGAGAGGTTTGTAAAAGAGGAAGAGAGAGAATGCAGGAAAATTTTCCGACGTCGCCGTGCTCGGCGATATTTTACAAAAGTTTGCGACATCGAGGAAACGACGTTTCGCGATTTACGAGCGAGTCCAAGGTGAAAAGTCCGAGTGACAGTAGAGAGCAACGAAGATTCTTCACGAAGAATAGTGGAAGTGCTTTTCACGGGGGGAGGAGGAGGGAGGTGGTACGGCCTCCTAAAGGCCGAAGGATCGATTATTCCAACTCGCGTTGTAAAAGCCTAGGGTCAACCGAGGCTGTAAATTTCGTGTCGTCTGCGAAAGCACAGAAAAAAAGAGAAAAGACCGAACGATGCACCCGGGGGACACCTCCTTATTATGTTTTACCTCATTTTTCGTATTTCGTTGGAACATCGACGGCAATTTGTATAATTTTTTACTCTCGAGATTCCCGCGCGCAATAATTTGCCAAACAATGATATCAGAGTTGCGAGAGATTGCAAGTGATCGTTGTAAACGATCATTTACAGTTAGTATTTGGATAGTATTTACGTAAAGAGTTGCTCAAATGAAATTATTTAGAAAAAAAAAAAAAAAAAAAAAAAATGGAAGTCGATCAAACATTTGATATGAAACCACTTTATATGTTTATATAGTTTTATCAACAGGTTACGTAAGGATCGTTCGAAATTATTGGATCGACGAGAACGCCGTGTGCGACGCATTCGACTAGAAAGTCTTGGTATTTAGTACCTGTTGCCCGGCTTCCGGCGAAAAGCATCCGCTGGAATTTTCATTACGAGTGAAGAAAGAAAAAAAAAAAAAAGAATCAATGGTGAAATACCGAGCGATACGAATGATATAATTAGTCATTTTCCCACATAGATAGCCACTAGATATTTCTTCGTGACGGCCAATTGCTGGAGAACGATCTTTTTGTAAATAGATTAGATAACGTTTTAATTTGCCACGACGATTCTCCGCCGTTAACGACAAGAAAATAGAAAAATAGACACCGAGCCGTATTTACGTTGGGCTTAAGATAGAAACTTCCGTTAGATAGAAGTGCTAGATAGACAGGAGTCGTTAGATCTGGCCTGCATCGCGAGAAAAAGAACTTTCCCGGAGTGATTCACTCAAAACTGCACACAGAATGTTACGACAAAATGGGTGAAAGTCTTTCAGAATATTCCGCTATGCTTGCTATCGGTTGAAAATTTTTTTTCCTCCTTATACAAGGTGTTCCGAGGTTTCAAACTTTGCCAGCGTGTTCAACGACTTCCTAATAGTTGCTTCATTAAAAAGTTACGTGACAACAATAATATAACAACAACAATGTGAGTTGTAACAATAATACAAGTGTTGCTTCGTCAATCGAAGTAGCATTGAATTTTTACTGTGGACCGAGTTTCGCATCAACTATGTCGAATTTCTTCACACGCGGTTTTGATCCTTGCGAGCAAATCGTTTTCGTGTAAACTGCACTTCAATGGAGTACATTTTGCGTAATGAATATTTTTCGCATAAGTAGAAATCTGACGATGCAGCTAGAAAAATTGGTTCTTCTCGGCTAGATCTCCGTCGTCAAAACAATTCGTATCGATTGTGTTCGTCATGCTTTGTATTTCTGTTACAACCTTTTAACGAAGTTTATGGTCGTTTATGGTCGTTTCACTACGTGGAATTTTTTAGTTTTATCCAGTAGAATAACGCTAAACACCCTGTATAAGCGTAAAATAAACTGGCAACTGATTGCGGACCATAACGAGTGACCAAATCGTATACAATAATTCTTTGCTTTTGAACTCATCAGTATTGATATCATTGGATAGAAATTATTGCGAGGTAATAAATTTATTATTCGCATTGCCCATTTTGTTTCACGTAAATATACTTAAAACTGAGAAAATATTGCAATTTTGGGACGAAAAAATTCTCGACGTCATTCCAGCGCAAGAGGTTAAGAAAGATTGAGCAACGTCGAATTCTCCGTTCATTCTTTTAAACAATCTACACTCTCGTGAAAGAAGTTTACTCAACGCGTAACTTGATAATCACTCGATTGTTCGACCATCGTGTATCAAAAATTAAGAAAAAAAAAAAAAAAAAGCTTAAATATAGCGTTTCTTCTTTAACAAGTATATACTTTATATCTAGAACGGAATACGTAATTACGCGAGTTCACGTGGCCGAGAGATGTCAGATAAAAAGAAAACGAAAAAAAAAAAAAAAGAAAAAGAAAGGTCGACGCGATCTTCGTACTCCAAAGTTCAACGAAATTTAGAAACCAGCCGGGTCCAATTTTCAACGAGTGAGCGTTTCCCGTTAAATAATGTATGCTTCATGCTCACCCACTAAACTAAGCGACCGTTTCGAGCCACATCGATTTATTTGGGTTTCTAGAGTTGCCCCCAATTACCGATCACCCGGCATCGTCGTCGTTTCATTTAGAATTCCTGGCCTCTTGCTTCCCGACGGACGGCCATTTGGAAACTGGTTCACCAAATGAAGGCCAAACGATCGGTTTAGAGATCGTTCTATACGATTCGATCGAAATTCGCGCGTAACGAGAGGCGTATTCCTACACGCACGCACGTACATACATACATACATACGTACGTACATACATACAAGGCGTCAATAACTATAAATGGCGACGTGGAAGTGGACAACGGGGAAGAAAGATCGCGGTCGCTCGATCGCGTCGTCGACCGGTCGCGGCGGGTGACGAACGATCGACCTGGCCTGAGCAGTAGCCATCAGTCGATGACAGAAACGGAAACGCGGGGAAAAGACAAAGCGAAGAGAACGAAGGTTGGACGAAGGTGTACGCGCCGGGAATGTCGGATACTGGTCGCATACAGCAAAAATCACCGCCCGATCGAGTAAGATCCCCTCGTTTCCTAGGAACGCGCTTCTTTCCTACCATATATACCATATGACCCCCTTGCGTCTGTCTGTCGATCCAGCAGTGACTCGTTACGTCGAAAATTTTGTTTCTTCGCACGATAGATTTACCCTGTTTAGATTAGGTCTTCGTGAATCGTGCTCACGACACAGTGCATGTTTTTTTTTATCATTTTTTTGTTTTTGTTGTACCCTAAACGCAAATATTATTATTATTAATTTTATTATTACTATTACTAGTAATTAGATTAATTAGAATTTATTATGATATGCTATATTAATATAATTAATAGTAGTAGTGATAATTTTATTATAAGTTATTTTATTATTACATTAATATTATTATCATTTTATTATTAATAATATTATATTATTATTTTATTATTAATACTATTATATATTATTATTATTATTATTTTTCTGCTTATGTACTCTAAATGTAGAAAATACGCAGGTTCGTAGCGCGTCGAACAACGAGATGTAAATCGGTTTGTATCGGCGAGATCATTGTGATCATCGTGCCAACGCTAGAATTACCACCATAAAGTTTCACTTAACTTCTTTGCTACAAATATTAACTTTAATCGTCAGTGGTTCTAGCGTTAAATAAACCTCGATTACTTTTATTTTTCAATTTACTCCTTTGCAACGCTAAATTAGAAATTTAGATTCTGATCTTTGATCTCATCTCGAGGTCTCTATACAAACGATTCCAACAAAATTAAACATCGAAACTTCGTTGTTTTAATTTCTCCCCCTGAGTGTCAATTTAAATGCATATTCGCCTCTTTTAGTGTCACGATAACTAGAGTTGCTAAGCTACAGATACATACTTAATTCGACGAAGATCGAATCTTGTAAATCTAGCAACGAAAAATCACGAGATTAAGCGTGCAAATATAGCCGACGCGGTCTGGCTCGGATATTAATCGATTCACGATGTACTTGAAGATCGTATCGCAATTACGCGTTGATTAACGGCAGGCCAAGATCAAATGAGCCGGCTCGATTTGCTCGTAATTTGTATCACGGCATGTGTACACAGCATGTACTGTAATGCTTGTCGATGGGCCTTGAACAACCCAGTATCCTAACCTAGAATATCCTTTTTATCGTCCGTCCTGCTCCAGCGATAATTCAGCGCGCTTAATTTACCACGCTTCATACGGTGAAACGATATAATTATTGTTAGTTATCGTATAATTTTGTTTCAAACAGAACGTAATTCACAATTACGTGGAATTACAATCCGCGAAATTACCATCACCTGTTCAACCTCTGAAGAGTTTGAGACTTCTCTTTTATCTGATTTCTGGTTCAATGCAAACTCATCTGTGTGGGAAGTGTCACGAGCTTGAAAACCGACGATGACGCTCACGGTAGTTTTTATAAAAGAGAACGAAACTGCGATCAGACAACTCGTGGACAGAGCGGTCTTATTTCTTACATAGGCAGAAGTCGTCAGACAAACTAGCAGACAAACGACTCCATTTCGACTGCTTCTGTCTTTCGAGCGTTGGAGGATCGCCTTTTCGCGCGCGTCGATCCGCGTTTCGCCCGATCGAGACGCCAATCGATCACCGGCCAAGAACGTTGTTGACAGAACACGTAACAATTTTTCCCCGGTTGACTGCACTTGTTCGCACGAAAATCGAGCCCACGATTCCGGCGATCTTCGATCGTTCACTCTCGAGCAAACAAACACACAAACGGGCGTTTATTTACGCGCACGAAACGCGTGCAACGTACACACACGCACAGAGAGAGAAAGAGAGAGACAAACGACACGCGAGGCATCGCGTCTCGACAGAAACTGAATGTAAACTGACTGGCGATCCACGCCACGGTGATCCAAGATGCCCGTAAGTGGCCGCTTTGCGTCTGATTGGCCGAGACCGCCGATCTTCCCTACTAAACAGCCATTCAGACGCGCGGACGCTTCCGTCCCGAGGAGCGACGCGGGCCGTTTGAAATTCTTCTCGCTTTTGGCCGATTTCGACGTAAATAGCGGAAATAACAATGTAAAATTTGGAGTTACGTTTAATACGATATCATCTAAGTTTCTTTATTTCAAGATAGAAGATATAGTCGGCGATGATGACAATGAAAAGTGAAAGATGTCGATCATTTGAATTGAAAAGTTATATACAACCTTGAAAAATAGTAAGTTATATATAACTTAATAAAAATGATAAGTTATTAGACATATAACCTATTGATATAACCTTGTAAAAAGATTGTACGACTCGAGCATTTATTTGAAATATAAATCCCACAACGAACTTTGACGTTGTAGAGAGAAAATTTCAATCTTCAAGACCACGATAAAAAGAAACATTTTAATAGTTTCACACGCGTTTGAATTTTTATGATTTTCGGGAGAAAAACAACATGATGTAAAGTCATCTTAAAAAAAAAAAAAAAAGAAAAAAACAAACTTATGGCCATGAAAGTAAAAGCTCTACGCTTTAAAATGAGATCAAGTGGATAGTATGATATTTTTTTTTTTACAAATTTAAATTACCGACAATCTCTCATTATCGTTTCCTACAGCTACGCTCTTCACTGTAATTCTAAATGTAGAATTTATGCATTTTATATCCAAAGTTCCCCCCCCCCCCAAATATAGATGAATATAAATATAAATTTCTGGCAATGTATCAAAGAAACTTTAAAACACAATTATTTCACGTTATTCGTCATTTCTCGCGCAACACGCGAAATCCATTTAACAAACATAATATGGTAATGGATTTTGCTAATGTATATAACCTGTTGCGAGGATGATATATGGGGTTCGTTCGACGGAGAAAATTGTACCAACAGGTTTGGTTGGATCTGGTTCGTTCAAGTAAGTCCGTGGCTACGAACTAGTAACTTGTCTCGTCCGATTAATTACGATTGATCATTTGCACCAATTCGTCTCGTGTACGATAAGAAACGCAGTGTCGAGGCGTTTTGTTTCGGAATAGGACATCACTTGGAACAACTGCACGTATGTATATATTACTATGATATATCAGTTTAACGTAGACGGATGCAGAAATGACAAAATACGATAGTCGAAGCTCGTAGCAGCAGTGAGTATAATTAATACACGCCGCTAAACGGTAAACGATGTACGTATGTAACGTGTACTCACATTTGTCGACAGCTGGCTGGTCAACGAGTGAACCTTCTCCTGAGCGTCCACCAGTTCTCGTCGTAGCTTTCTCAGCTCGTGCGCCTGTTTCTCCTCGGCTGAACTGTATAGACTGCTTGCTGTCGATACCAAAGATACAGAAGAACCATGGACTGAAGGCAAAAGAAGAGAAACTTCTTCCTTTTCCATTTACTTCCGATGAAAGGAAATCGCGCGGGAAACTTTGCCGTCAAATGAAAATTTTCTAAACGCCGCGACATTCTTATTAAATCTAAACTACTTGTTAATTCGTCGAATTCACTTATTATCAATTTTAAAATTAACAATAAAATTTTCATTTTCGTGACGTTTTTCTAAACTTTGAAATTTATTTGTTAACTCGCCAAATTCAATTACTATCAATTTCGTAGAATTTTCATTTTCGTGACGTTTTTCTAAACTCTGAAATTTATTTGTTAACTCGTCAAATTCATTTACTATCAATTTTGTAGAATTTTCATTTTCGTGACGTTTTTCTAAACTCTGAAATTTATTTGTTAACTCGCCAAATTCAATTATTACCAATTTTGTAGAATTTTCATTTTCGTGACGTTTTTCTAAACTCTGAAATTTATTTGTTAACTCGTCAAACTCATTTACCATCAATTTTGTAGAATTTTCATTTTCGTGACGTTTTTCTAAACTCTGAAATTTATTTGTTAATTCGTTAAATTCGTAATCTATCATCGAGTTAGTAAAATTTTCATTTTCACGCTTTTCCGTGACGTTCCTCCAGACTCTAAAATTTATTCGTTAATTCGTCAAATTCATCTGTTATCAATTTTACAAAATTTTCACCTCCGAGCACTTCACTTTAAAGTTTACCAGTTAATTTATCCAAGTGCTTATTTATTACCAATTTTGTAAAATTTCCATTTCCACACGTTACCGCCATATTCCACTAAATTTTCCACAAAAACAAAACTTTCATTTCCACGACTCTAAAGTTTACTCAGCTCCAAAGTTGACTCGTCGTGTTTATTTATTTATTATTAATTCGTCGACAAAACGTTACGTAACAGAGCCGAGCCGTATCGTCGGCGAGTTGGCGAAGAACTATATTTAGAAAAACAACGATATCTTTAAACGGAAACTTACTATCGTCGTCCTTATGCACGTGCTGGTAAAGATTGGGCGGTTGTCGAGATGTGTGCGTGGGTGTCGGGGACGTCGGCTGCGACCAGTGTTGTCCCGCGCACCCGGCAGATCCTACGGGAACACTGTAATACGGTTCAACGCCTACGCCCATTCCGATCCCGACTCCGACTTCCTCGCCGACGGAAGACGAGGCCCCGCTTCCTCTAGCTAACATTGACGGATACATTTTTTCGCTTTTCGTGGATCTGCGAAAACACAGGTTTAACCATCTGAATCGCTTTTGGATGGAAATCGGCCTCGTGACTGCGTGTCGTGAACGTCTCCGAAGCGCTTGCAAACAGTTTCAGATTCCATCGAAATTATTGCCAAATTATTACGATACATTCAATACTATTCATTCAACATTGTATTTACTGTTGCAACTGTTTGCAGCTTCGAAGGACGAGAAGCGCGCAACGTGCGTCGATCGATGTCTAAACACCGATGCTGAGAAAAAAGAGAAGACGTTCGTAACATGTAATTGACAAAGTCTCGTTCCCGCCGCGGAAAGTACCTAACAGAAGGCACAAAGTCGCTCGGTAGCTTACTTTTACGGTTGGTTGCATTTTCAGAAATTAAGAATCGTCCCTGCCGGACGAGCGTACGCGTATCCTCGACTTTCGTTCGACGAGCGAAATTCCGCAGCAGAGAATCGGATCAATCGGCTCGCAGGACTCGAGTGTCCTTCGCATCTGACGCTCGGTTTACTTAGGACGAACACGGCCGAAACACGGAAACACTGTCTGTCTATCCGAGCGAGTGTATACGTAATTAGCCGATCTAGAAGAGGGTTCCTAATTAAAAGATAAATCCACTTTCGTCGAGCACCGCTTCTCGATCGTGTATACACTCGTCAAAGTTTCCGTAACGAGGAGCGCAGCGGAAAAGGAAACGAATGTGAATTTGAAATTCTTCGGCGAATTTTGTACGTTTCCTTTTCGCCGCGCAGCCGCACGGAACGCTCGTAAATAAGCTTCGGTCCTCGACTGGCGCGGCGTGAATCAAGCCTCAGTCATCCTCAGTGCGAATCAAATGAAAGGCAAATGAGTGATTGCAAGTGCGAAGGAGAGAAATGGAAGGAATTGATTCGTACCACGCCAATTAAGGGGTAACATGCGTTTGAATAAGAGGCACATATCAATCACAAACACGAAATACGAAAAAAAGAAAAAAAAAAAAAAAAAAAAAAAAAAAAAAAAAAAAAATGCGACTTGAAGCTTAACAAAGTACTTAAATGATACCAAGTGTAAAATTCGACAGAAGTAAATGCACATGGATACGTGTGCGTGTGTATGTGTGTGTATGTGTGTATGTGTTTCTCTTTTTGGTGCATATAAATGGCACACGTGTGTACGTGTAGGGTAAGTAAAAACCCCGGAAGGTTTTCGTTCTTTCAATACTTATGCATGGAAAACAGGCCCGACGAATGTGTATTCTAGATTTTCGCACTACCTTGGGAATGTCCTGTCCCGCAGATGGCTAGAACGGTATCAAATGATCTGCGTTATTTCACCGTAAACGAGCAGTCGCTGTCATAGAGTGGTTAAATTAGAAAGTGAGGAAAGAAGAAGAAGAAGAAGAAGAAGAGAAGAAGTCGGGAGGAGAAGCTGAAAAACTTGATCGATTTGAAGAAAAGAACGTGGTGAAAAAGATTTGCATCCTCTAGTCTCATGCATCTATACATATGGACGTTGTATTATGCGAATGAACTTCTAGAAATGTTTGACCGTGAAAACTAACGCAACGAATAGTGAGTATGGATATTGTGAATCTACCTGATGGAGTTGCTTCTGTTGAGCCTCGGCGGCGCTGGAGATCCCGTGGAGTCTCGCTGATGTATCAACAAACGAGCGTGCGTTAAACTCGCCCGATGCGATCCCAACGACTCCACGCTGTCGGCTTCGCACAGTCCCATTCCTGAAATTAGGGAGATTTGCCGCTTGAAAATACAGCGAAGAGCATAACTGTACCAATGTCAATGAAAAATTGCCTGTATTTTATCCCTTATATAACTTTGGAATAAAAAAGCCGTGTGGCAATCCAGTTGGCTCCAATTTGACAGCATTGGGTTAGTTTCCTTCAAAGGGGAATCACGTAGCAAATGGAAGAACAAGGATAATTTTGTTCTCGAAAATTGTAAAATTCAAATGCCTCTGAAAACATTAAAAAAAATTTTTGTGAATGACTGATTCTACCACGGCCTCGAAAACTAAAGTTTCCTCTTAAAATTCGCTATATAATTTTTTTTTTTTTTTCGTTTTATTGAACTTGGAACATTAGGGTTAGATGACAAATTTCTTGAATTCTTGTCGTTTGACACTAATAATTCAACGTCCAATGAAATGACGAAACAAAATCATACAATAAGTTTCAAGGCATCGTTGCAAAGAGGAGATTTCAGTCTTCAAAACGATGGTAGATCTAGTCGCGAAAAAATTTTTCAACACGTTTCTATACACGTTCGAATTTCTACAATTTTCGAGAGAAAGGTATCCTCGCTACCATACCCGCTACATGACCCGCACAATCATCTTAAAAAGAAAAAGAAACACTTTCACGACTGTCAAACTAGAGACTCGACGCTTCGAAATGAGACAAAACGCGTCGTTGTCAATCAACAGTTCTTTCATTGTCATTGGTGCAGTTATGCTCTTCACTGCAAATCATTGAAAGTTAGTCGTCGTCCTACAGTTAGCCTTATATTCGTTAACAATAGAGCTAAACTCCTAACTGAGACTAGATAGGACTCGAGGCGATGTAAGAAACGTGCCTTGAGAACGTCCGCTCGGCGTGTACGTGTTGCTGTGCCTCATCCAGGACGTGGTGTACGGGCTGTTGGGAGTATAATATCCTTGGAGATCAGGAGCCGCGTAATTGCTGCACGTATCGCTGAGACTTCCGTCCGATGGTTTGAGCACCCGCGGCGAGAAGGACGTGGTCGTTGGTCCCGTGCCGGATCCTCTGTCGCGATGGTGAGCAGACGCGAACAGCGCGGTGAATTCCGGGCTACCAGGCTTTGGTAAACTTTGCGAGCCGAGCATAAGACGATCTCGTACCGATTGAGAAAGTTGGCTGGCACTGGGACCCGTGAGGCTGTAGCTCTTGTAATGATGTCCCTGATTCGACGTGGAGGAGTTGGCTTGAAGCTCGGTGGTACACGTCTGCGTTCCACCGGACACTTTGACCTGTAACGTCATCGTACAGGCAAAAGACACGTTTTCAATCTGACAGCTTTTACCTAAAATTCATCATCGCGTCGAATTATGAGAACTCGCGGAGGACTGACCTTTGTTCTTGGAACCGCGCTGACTTGAGCAGTCCTCGCGGAATCTTTGCCACCATTTTGAACTCCATTCGGGCTGGGGCTGGTGCCGGCGCTGTGTCTCTTAACGTATCCGAAACTCTGTGGCACACCTCTGACTTTGCTGCTGCCGCTCGTCGACGTTCCCGATGAAACTTTCTGCGGTTTTTCGCCGTTCGCATACTCAGCCATGGCCTGTTTCCGATGTTTGTCCTGAAAGGGAGAAATCGAGGTAAAATCCTGCCGTCGAAAATTTTCGTGAAATAAGTGCATAACTATACCAAATAATATACACTGATAGAATTTTCGTAAAAAAAAAGATGTACGGTCTCGTTTTAAAACGTGAGTTCACCTTTACTTCAATAGCGGTGAGTTTGTTTTTTTTAAAGATGATTTTTCATCAAGTCTCAAAAATTGTAGAAATTCAAACTTGTATAAAAACATTGAAAAATAGTTTTCAGTAACTAGATCTACCGTCATTTTGAAGATTGAAATCTCTCATCTGCAACGATTCCTCTAAAATTGTACGACCTTTTTTCACCATTTTATTGGAATGTGAAACGTCAACCCTAATGTTCAAAATTTGATAAAATAATGAAAAGAATCGTAAGGCAGATTTTAATAAAAAAAAAAACTGTTTAACGTTTTTATACTTTAAAAATTTTTACAATGAGGAGAAAGTATCCGCTGGATGTAAAAACATCTTTGGCAAAAAAAAAAAAAAACGAACTCAAAGGAGTTTGTCAAGGTAGAGGCTTTACACTAAATATGTAGATCGTTATATGATTTTTCTGTTTACAGTTATTTCTTTACAAAGTTATCTCTTCGTTTCGTAGCTGGCACGATGAAGATCGGATTCAAAGGGGCTCGCCGAACCGGTCATCTTGAAAATCAACATGGGTCCAGCGATGAAACGTAGAGAAACCGTGGAACCGAGAGCAGAAACTGTATGAAATGTTTACCTGAGATCGCCTGGAGGGATTAGGACTCGGAGGTGCGCCCTCCTTGTCTCTCTCCCGATCCCTCGCAGCCCCAGCCTCGATATATTTCTTCCATTGTTGGCTGTTTGAGCTGCTGTTCGCCGAGCTGCTGTTCAAGCCTGGCTGCTGCTGCTGCTGCTGCTGCTGCTGATGTTTGAACGCCGAGTTCTCCGTTTGTTGAGAGCTGTCCGACTTCTTCACGTGCGGGTGATGACCGCCGCCAGGATGTCTCGAGCTCACCACACGGTATACCAGGTTACTGCCCTGCTGCGCGCTTTGGGGGGTGGCCGAATTACTGCCACCCCCCACGATCACGCCTCCACCACCCGGCACCCTCTGTTTACAGAAAACAAGCAATTTCTTCTGATTAAGAATTCGGGCAAATTTACATACATCGTCGCGTCAGTCACCACTGCCAAATTAAAGCAAGTTGATATGTGTGTTTCAGAGTCAATTACACGTTCGCGAGATACGTGTATATAATTTTTGTCGCAATATTCACGTCCTTAGACACTTGCTAATGGGATATCGACGTCGTTGCAATTGAACTGGCGCGACCTGGGTCAAGGACTTCCGGTGAGTTGATTTCACTGCTATCGATTCATGGGAGCACGCGGTTCGCGAGAGACGGAACCCTCAGTAGCATGATTCAGAACAGGGCGCCGGAACGACGGCTACACGAAGGGGTACGAGACCTCTTCACTCTGCTAACCGACCTCCACTGTTTGAACTGCGAGTCAAATATTTCATTCCTTCCTCTTTTTTTTCTTTCGCTTCGTCTGATTTCCAACTGGCGTGTTTCGAAATAAGAGAGCAATGTTTAACATTTTACGTGCGCTGCAAGCAGGAAGGAATCAAAGGTTCAGTATGATTTTCATCTTCTTCGTTAAAAATGTTTTAAAATGAGAGACAAATATTTAATACGTCATACGGTGAATAAAAGGGAAGGATTTGCCTCATCATTGGTCAAAATCTCTCCAATTAGTGTTTTAAAAACGAGAGAAAGTATTTGACATTTCATACGGTTAATACGGGGGAAGAAATCAAGGATTTAATATGATTTTCGTCTTCTTCGTTAAGGTGTTTCCAATTAGTGTCTCAAAATAAGAAAAAATGTTTAACATTTCGCACGGTAAATAAAAAGGAAAGAAATCAAGAATCTAACACATATTTTCATCTTCTTCGTTAAGGATGTTTCAGAATAAGAAAAAAATATTTAATATTTCGTGCGATAAACTGGAAAGAGAAAGTGGTCAAGGATTTAATCTAATTTTTCATCTTCTCTACCGAGACCGTCTCTAATTAGTGTTTTAAAATAAGAAAAAATATTTAACTATTTGAATAAGAAGAAAGAAATCAAAAATTTCCATCTTCTCTCAACGATATCTTTTTATAGCCTCTTTTCCACCTACGTTTACTATGGGACCGTAGAAAATTTACGATTCATAAAAATACAAAAGCCGCGAATAACTTGTCCACGCTCCGGATAAATCGACGCGATCAATCGAATCGCTTTAAACGATCTGACAAATGGATGTAACGAACGTTTATTGATCTTTTCGCTGGTCCATTTCTCATTCTCTCTCTCTCTCTCTCTCTCTCTCTCTCTCTTGATTCACCATATAGAGTTATATCGCCTAGCAAATGACTCATGAGGGTGGAAACGCCACCTCAGGTTTTTACTATCCAGATCGTAAACGTAGGCTATAAGCCAGACAAAAGATCCCCGCGGGTCAAATCCCGTGGCTTTTTCCTCGTCTCTTAAAGTCGCGTTCATAACGATCGAAGCGGTAATTTCGAACGACGGTTATATCACCGTGAAAAGAAGACCAAGAGAGGGCGAGAGGGGGGGGGGGATAAATATTCCGGCGACTTCTTCGACTTTGAGCGACACTACTGCCACGATAACTCAAACAAACTGGGCCTCCTTCCGAGTACGAGACCACGGTGCCGACCGCGCTTCTCATCCTCCGGTTTCCAGCTATGGTTTATTTTCAGAAATGCCTTCGTGAAAACATTCCGTTTTCCGACGGGGGCGAATGTTATCGTTCAGGCATCGTTAGGGTGCCGTCAAAAGGTGCTTCAAATACACGAAAGAATAAAAAAAAAAAAAAAGAAAAAAACGTTCAAATTTGATGATGACGAGCCCAGAAACTTAACTAGAATTACGAAAATACTTTTCTCGCGTACAGTAACAAAGCGCAAGTCGAAGAAACTCACCATTTTTCCCTTCTGGTGTTCGACACACACGTGTCACTATCGTGCCAGCAATTTTCTTTACTAATTTCAGACGAACGTTCACACACGGTTGTTAATCGTTTCGAAGAATTATACTTGGGCAGAGTAGTCACAGGTCGTTGCACTCTTTGAAAAGTGCCTCGTTAAATAATCATTCGGATAATTTCGGATGCGCCTAACAAGCACGCCAGCCGTAAAGTTGATTCGATCACCGGGACGAAAAGTGTTCTTGACAGTCGGTGTGCAGTCACGGGCTACACGTGTCTACGAGTTTCGGTACCCGGTCGATAACCGGTGAAATACCTGTGTGAACAGCGAATGCGTCATTGCACAGGATAATTAAGGGATAGCCCTCGAGCCGAACCACCCTTGTTACCCTCGACGACTAGTGCAATCTAAATGGGGTGCCTATTTGTTTCAGACACTCCTCGTTCAACGCGAGTTTCCAATACCTCTCGATATTCATTCGATCGAAGCACTTGTCGTTGCGAGTTTCACGTCGATTCGTGGAACAAATATTTTGCGTTTGTTTCTACGAATATAGTACGCACGCTCGGCGAAAAACTGTCCACGTTTTAGACTGATATAACTTTTGTAAAAAAAAAAAAAACAGTCGTATAACAATTCAACTTGTCTTTACGCTTCGAAGTATAAAACCTTTACTTTGACAGTCGTTAGTTTTTCAATCATGTAGCAAATGGAGAGAATACTTTTGTTTTGGAAAATACAAATATTTCCGAAAATGTGAAAAAATTTTTGTCTATTTGACTAAATCTATTGTGGTCTTGAAGACTAAAGTCTCCTCTTAAAATTTGCTGTACGATCGTTTTTCGTCAGTTTATTAAACTTCGAACACTAGGATTAGGATTTCTTCAATTTTTGTCGTTTAATTTTGAGGAATTAAGAGTTCAATAAGAGTTAACATGATTAATATGATTCTGATAGACTTAGTCACGAATAAAATTTTTTCAACAATTTCGCAGGCATTTGAATATTTATAATTTTCGACAACAAAAGTATCTCTGCTGCATGATGTAAGGAGGAAAAGAACTCAAGGTTGGTAAGGTAGAGATTTTACTTTGCTATAAAATAAGACCGACTAAATTTCTATGCAAATTTTGTTCTAAAATTTTCGAAGTTATGGTAGATCTAGAGTCACAATCATTCAAAAAAAAAACTTTTCAGTGACTTTAAAAGCGTTTGCACTTTTACAATTTTTGAGAACAATGTAGAAACATCTTTGAAAAAAAAATCTCAAAATTGGTGTAAAATGAAACCGATTATTCCACGGTAATTACTCGTCGAGTATACGCAGGTACATTTGTCGTGCAAGAAGACCAAACATTGCGAATAAAATTTCCTCCTCGAACGAAATAATAAAAAGTACAAAAGCAACACTGGGAAGCCAGTTGTTGAAGAAGTAAAGAAAACGTTGTTGCTACCACTCTTTAAACAACGCGGCACGAGCAGAGGTGGCTGAAGAAATCGTCTCTTCTGGAAACGCGAAATTTCTCGAGGAGGTTCTTCGTTAACCGCAAACCGCGCGCGAACAGCACCGTGAAAACTTCTTTCCCCTCCCTTCCCGAGGAGAGTCACTTCGCGAACAAAAAATAGTAAAACGCGAGGTCAGTCCACGGCACGAAGCACCACCACCACCACTAAATATTCATTACGAAGGCGGAATATCTTGGGAAATTAGAAGGGAGCCCCTTCGTCCTTCGACGAATTAGCTGATTTCATCGAGGGTTCGTTTCGAGCGTTCGTGCACGTTCGTTTTCAGAGGGAATGGGATTTCTTTTCACTGTCGATGAAAACGCGGCACGATGTGCAGGCACCGGTGCGTCAGAATGCAGTTTTCACCGTGAAAAACGACGTGCTCTCAACGGGAGCACCGGCGGCGGCGTCGTTGACATTTTGCATCGCGTTCGATGAACGTCACGTTTTCACGAGTCGGACGAACGTTAACTGCCAACAGGCGAGGGTCGACGATCCATTGCTCGCCCGGCCCTCCTCCCCACTTTGTGCCGCGATACCACTTACAAACGGCCCGGCTACCGAATGCTACACACGCCGGTTGTACAGGGCTGCCGCGCAAAAATATTATCGACCGGGCGAACGGCAGCGAGTCACCGATCTACGCGGTGAATTTACGCGTAGTTTCCTGTAGGCGGGAGACCGGATTCGAGATCAAAGTTAGGTTAGTTTGTTTCTTTGTTTGTTTGTTTGTTTGTTTGCTTAACGAGAAAAGCCCGCTAGGGGAAGAAAGGTACGTAAAAAAAAGAGAGAAAAAAAGAAAGACAAATGGTAATGGCAATACAAAGACAATGAAAATGTAAATGTCGAAGGAAAGAATATCGTGTTGTATTTGCAAAAGAAGATTTTCTGTTTAATCAAGTGAGATTGAGAGTCACTAAAAAAGATCAATGTCAACTTTTTTTCTCTGTGGATTATTCGAAACGTTGAAAACCTCGAAACTCGAGAAAGTCATTTTCTTTCAATTTATTTTACACACGGTTCTTCGTTGTTGCAAAATAGTACCACTGGCACATTTAACAACTATAGAAATCAGTCTTTATGAATTGTAAATGACGAAAAAGAATTTCGTCACTTGGCAGTGCGTGCCGACTGATACGTTCCACATGATTTGCATCGTATGCGTAGAAAGTAGAATACAAGGATCATTGTTTTGTAAACGATAAGGTGCCACGCGAGCCACACCCTTTCACCATCGCCTTTCACCCTTCTTGCCTTATCCGGGAGTGAGGTGGCAGGGTTCAAAAGGCGGAAAAGGAACGTTACTTGAAAACTGATTGCATTTCAGGTCGGTCAGGGATTCTCCGCGAGAACCAGGAAAAGTCGGGGATTATCCTTCGCGGATTATCGGCTGCTGGAGGAATCAACTTTTCAAGGAGAACTCCGTATCATATCGGAGAGCCCTCTAACTCGATCTCACGAATCATCCGAAATGAGAGATTATTATACAAAAATAAGGGTAAGAAATAAAATCTTTCAATCTTTTTCCTTCTGTTTTGTAATAATTCGACCGAGATGAAAGACAGGATATTTTTAATAATGGAAACGAAAATAAATAAATAATCCGATCAGGGATTTCTTTCTTTTTTTTTTTTCTTTTTTTTTGCGCATCCATAGATTTTGGATATGTTCGATTTTTCGCATTCAGTTTGAAAGCTGTATACAGAGTGTTCCAAATTTAAATGTCAAAACTTAGGGAGAAGATAAACCGAAAGAAAAGCTCGTTTATACTTCGTTCCGGTGAAAATCGCTGGAGAAAAGAAACAAAACAATTTATTCTACTTATTCACGTTTGTTTTATCATCCACATCATCATCTCCTAGTATCATTTACATTCGTTGTTTACATTCGATGTCAAACTTCATTCTCGAATTTCTTCGAAATGAATTTTTATTTTTGCTACAGTAGAGACTTCGATAAGTATATATCTCAGAATTTTTCAAAAGCCAAAAAGTCAGAGAAAAAAAATTAATTCTGATTAAATAAACGAAAAAATATGAAGATACTTTTCAAAATGGCTGGTCTCTTGCAACGAAATGGCTGACCTCTTGCAACGAACACTGACCACTCTGATTGTAGCTAATGTGTGATGTTTAATGCACTGGCAACAATTTGGTCTCTTACATTAATTGTTCCCTTGACTCGATTCGAATAAACTTGCTAAACAAGCGAGGAAATGGAAACTTAATTTATTTATTTATTTATTCATTGTCCCTTTTCTCCGCGATTTTCACCAAAATATAAAGCAAAAATCCCTCCAAGAGGGCAAACCTCTAAAAAAAACTTTTCTTTCTTAGTTTATTGGTTCTCTACGGATCGCCAAAGTTTCGATCGAATTAAAATTTCGGGACACCCTGTAGAACACGCGTGGAGAAGGATAATCTGCTTCCGTCGATGATGAATCATTTTATTCGGCGGTACGCCGAGCCTGGTAATTTCTATGAAAACGATTATTGACGTTTGAATGTCGGCGCGTTTGAATTATCAGGTGAAAATAGCGATAATCTGTTTGCCTCCCCGAACGGGGGGAACGGGAATATTTTCAACGGGAATTTCAATGAAAATTAGCGCTCGTTAGCGACGACTGTAACGAGCGGGTTTTTATTTCCTCGTAGTGGCCTGTGTGTTACTTGTACATACAAATATCCTCGAACAAAGTAAACGAGCGCTGCTGGCTGAATAGGTATTTATAGAAAGACGAAGTAATTGCGAAAAAGTGAAGCGTACGATCCGTTAATACACCCTGTCGCTCGGTTTAATAGCAAGAAGAGGAAACGGACTGAAACTCGAGAAAAAATATAAATAAATTCGCGAAAATTCAGAACACAATTCGGGGAAGAGTCATATTTTTTTTCAATGTGATTCAACCAATAGCAGAATACCGCTACATTTTTCTACTCTTCCGTTTACTTCTTCATCATTTTCTTCCCCTTTCGCTGAGCTGTACGTAAGCACAATAAACGTAGGTTTCAGCGATACGAGGGAAATCTAGCAACGAGCTACGTCGACTCGTTTCCAGCGCTGCATAGTCATCAAGCAATGCAGCTGGATTTTCACCAGAGCACAATGTTCATTCCTACCGCGTGTCGTTACAGAATAGTTTCCCATCGCGGCTGAACGAAATTTCCAATTTGTTAGGTTCCGCGAAAATAAATTCGTTCGCCTCTTGGCTTATATACGTTCTTGAGGAACGTTGACATTGAAATTATGATCCACTGGACGTACAAATACAAAATCCATCCACGTTGAACGTACGGTTGCTTATAACCCGTAAATTACTATCAATATTTCAAGTACAATATGAAATTGAAAATGTAATGGACGATATCTAAAATCGTTGGAAGAATCGTTCGTCATTGCAGAAAATGTTCGATTTGTGATTGATAAACGAAATATTCAAGAAAGATGAATGACTTGTACAATTCGGAGAACGCAGAGATGCACAATTTTTTTTTTTTTTTTTTGACAAAGAGACCTTCGAAGCTACTGAAGTTCTCGTCGAAATCAACTATCGATTTCGTTCGACAGACGTGGATTTTCTCGAAGTCCATTGACGTCTAAAACCGCAAGAAGTCAAGACGTAAACCGCCTAACGCGAAGCACGCCACTTCTTTCGAGCTTGCGCTGCGTCGCTTCGCGTTTAATATGCATCTCTCGCAATGTAGGAATTTTACAGCGCAAAAATGCCCGTTGCTCGCGGTGATGAGTACGAGTATATTATATATACGTATATTGCACTGCATCAGCCGGCGCTTAGGCTAAAAGCCTGCGAGAACTTTCCCCCGCTCGTCCCAGCGGCGAAAGAAACAAACCGTCGCGTATCACTCGCAACGCGACAAATTCGATCGAGTGCACCCCGTCGAGTTTTGCCTGGAATATCAACGTGAATATCAAATCCACGAGGTTGTCTAGCAACTTCTTGGCTAAAGTTCGCTGAAACGCGTTGAATTATATTCCACCCGATCCTCTGTTACCAGAATTTCGTCTGTTTGCGAGAGAAATTAAAATTAATAATTATATATTAATTATATATATATAAAATATATATAAAATAATAAGTATCATTAGCTGTAATTAACCCTCTGAATATCGAGTTACATTCGTGGTTTCGATTTGAAAGAAACTGAATTATTTCACTGGATTGTCGATTTTAAATTTTCAAACTCGAAAGATTAACGATTATAAATTAATCCTTTTGCGGGTCGTATTCCAAATTCACCCTTGCGAAGTTTTTCTTCCAGTGACAGAAAATAAGAATTTTCTACAAATTTGTTTTCTTAATAAAAGAAAAAGTAAAATTCGACTCGAAAAATAGTAAAAAGTAAAGTTATTATTCTAGAATTTTTATAAATATAAAATTTTATTGCACGTAGGTAATAATACTTGAACAAAAGAAGGCACAAACTGACAAAGTAATATAAAATGACAAACTAATATAAAATGACAAATTCAGATAAACTATTTATTTAACGCTAGTTTTACTATTTAGTATTTAAATTAAAAGACTAAAGTATTGAATATTATCCATATATATATATATACAGATTCATCTACAACAATCCGTCTGCCAGTGAACTATAGTTCGGGGTAATTTTATATACATATTCATATAATAATTATGACACTCTGTAGAAGTGACAGTTGCAACTAAATATTCATGGATTGAAGGATCAGCCGAAATATTTCTCGCACGGAAATATTTAATTTTCGGAAAAATTTCTTTCACCATTTATCACCGAACGATACGCTGATAGAAATAATAGTGTATTACTTCACTTTTGAGCCACTCACAAGAATAAATTTGATTTGCAGAGGGGTAAGAAATTCGACCTGTGAAAGGGTGAATTAGAATTCGCAATGAGGAGAATTTTATTTGCAAAACGGTCAATATTACCTACAAAAGGGGTTAATTTGCTACATCTGACGATTTATAGTAACTAATGCTTCCTAAAGACCAAGGAGAAAATCGTGAGGCAACGTGTTAATGAAACACAATCGCAAAATAAGATTCTCTTGTTATATAAAAGGTTGAATAAATCTGGTTACTCGCATTTTGAATCGAAACAAAAGGAGGAGGTTCCCTTAAAAAAACAAAAAAAAGAAAAAGAAGAAGAAAAAAGAAAAAGGAAAACTCTGCTAATTATTGGAACAATGGTATAAACGTGAAAGTCGTATCACGGACCCGGAGGGGGTCTGATGATCAGCCAGCACGTGCGTATTATCAGTGATAGGCGAAGGCAACGTGAAAATGGCCCGAGGCAAGAGGATCTTTCCCTCGCGTGTATCTATAGCTGCACTTTGTTCGCGGTAACTGTTGCCCACCGACGCCAACGGCGGTGAGGAGAGAACCGTTCAAAGGGGGACCGTAGAAATAGTCGGCAGAAAGAGAACGGTTATTATTTCACCGAGCAGATATCGATTCCATTCGACGACCTGCCGTGACCCGGCTGCATAACTCACGACGACGCGTACGCTAATCCTTCTTCTCTTTCTTTTCCAATCCACGCGTGGCAGAACGCGTGCGTTCGTTCTTTTTTTCTGGATGACGGCGAGAGGGGGGCACGTTTCTCGTGTCTCCGGCCCCCAAGATTTGACGAAATCCTTTCCTTCGACTTGGCAACGAAGATAAAAAAAAGAAAAAGAAAAGAAAAGAAAAGAAAAGAAAAGAAAAGAAAAGAGAGGAAGATAGAGGATAAAGTATGAAAGGAGACTGATTATTGTGAGTATTGATACCGATCCTCGAGATGCCTGTGTTTTTTTCGTGGTAATCCAACAAGAAACTCAACCAACGTTGGGGCGAAATTTCGACTCTGAACGCGAATGAATTTTTAATTTTTATGATAGTCCATTCCGCCATCACTGACCCTATTGATCGAATCATTTTCTGAACCCGTTGATTCGTTTTTCGAAATCTTTTTTGAATATTTCTTGAATTTTGACAGGGGCCTGGAATGTTTTTTTTTTGTCTTTAAACAAACTCTGATTTTTCAAACCTAACCTAACTTAATTTTTCAAATCTAACCTCGAATTTTTAAGAGAGCAACAGTTATGTCTGTAGACGTTTTTTTGTTTGCGAATTGCAACAGATTGAGAAAGATTTTTTATTTCAATAATTTCTCGTCGCATAAATATTCCAATGTCGGATCTTTTTCGAATTTTCCTGGCAACATTTTGACTTGAGCCCAGGACAAACTTTATATTTCCTTTAAATGAACTTTTAATCTTTCAAATAAAAATCTAATTTCAAATTTAGCCGATCTTTTCTGAATTGCGATAGATTGAGAATAGATTTTTCTATTATAATAATTTCTCATCATATAAATATTTCACCGTCGAATAGAAAAAAAAAAAAAAAAAAATAGAAAAAGCTCGTCTTGATGGCTAAAGTATATTGTATATCTTTAACATGTAATTATACTGCAATACGTCAATAAATTCCCGTGCTCGAAGGTCGTCACGTGAATGTAATATATATATATTAATAAAAAAAATTAATTTCTGATATTTGTCGTTCCTTCGATTTATCATCTTTACCATGAAGCGTCGAGTATCGTCGAAGAAACGCCCCCTCTTTCCTCAGATCAAAAGCCAAAATATTTTGACAAACTCCTCCGGGAGAGAAACTCCGAAAGAAAACAAAAATGAACGTCGTTCCAAAGCATCGACGAAGAACGAAGATTAAAGAGTGAAAAAATAAGAAGTCCGGGAGAAAGAAAACGGACAGATAAGAAGGAAGATAAGGACGAGTACGGCGGATAGGTGTAAGAAACGACAATGACGACGACGACAAATCGAAAGACAATGCCTTTCTCCTTTATTTGCTGCGATAAGAGTGGCTTGGGAGGTTGGTCCGTGATATCTCGGGGGTCCTGTAAGCCTCTTATTCGTCGGGCGGATGGCGCAGGATGCGCCAGACGTACGAGACGTCTAAAACTTTCGACGACATACGGCGTTGCACTGTGCGTCGGGATTACGCCAAAGAGAGAAAGACAGACAGAGAGAGAGAGAGAAAAAGGGAGGCCATCGTGAATGGGGCTGTTAGGGAAAAGGGGGTCAAATGCAAGCGCCTCTGCAACATGCAGTGTTACAGCGGCTGTATATTAAAGAGGGAATAAAAGGGGAGAATAAACGCGCGAGACACGAGGAACGAGTTGAAATTGGAACGGATGAAAGAGCCGAGAGGGACGAGAAACCGATTGACCGGCCAATCTGGGGGGGGGGGGGGAAATTCAGAGCGGAGAAGAATGACCGAGCAGAGAGAATTGGTGGGGGAAAGTCTCCGAGGTTTGAAAGGGCACAGATCACCTACAGTCTAAAAGATTGCTCTCGTGATCAAAGAGACTTCGTCTCGCTCGGTTACGCGCCCTGACGCGGAAATTTGAGGTTTTCTTCAGTTTACCAACTTTAACTTGTGTCGCCGAACCAACGAGAAATCCCTATTTTTGTCAGGTAAATACGTCGCGCGAGAAAACCATATGTCGTTCGAAGAAACATTCGCGCGTTCGATTTCCCCCATTTCGTAAAGATTGATTCGCTATTTTTAAAATAAAAAGATTCTCACTTCGATTTTGAAAGTGGGAGCCAAAGTTCAGTGCAACGATAATCGTTAATTATAGTTCTCGTCAAAGCGTATTGATCTTTGTGGCATTAGATTGATCAAAAAGTAACTGCGTTTTTCGAAAGACGAATTTTTAAAACTTTTATTATTAAAACTGACCATTTTGTTTTAAAATTCAATTTCATTTCGAAATCGAAACGCCGAAAAAAAAAAAAAAAAAAGAACAAACGTACAATCAGGTATCAAACTGCACGATGAATTTACAGTTTAAAGTGAAGTTATTTACATACGTAAGATGCGTGTGTATGTTCGTTTGTTAGGAAAGGAGGAAACGCAATTACGTTTCGGCCAAATCAGTATTTCAGCAGCAGACATCAAAGCAACGACGGTGACAAATTTTCGGGGGTTTGTCGACTGAGAGAAACAAATTGGCCGTTTCAGTTTGGTTCGGCTGTAATTGCCAAACCGGCAAGCGGCACTTCGATTCGATTTTTCGCCCTCGTAACTCGAGCTCAAATGGCCCGCGCGTGGAGCATTTAAAACGTACGTAGCAGCTGCGAAACGACGCAACAGCTGACGCATGTACGTACATAGAAGCGAGAATGCTTTGTAATTTTATCGTTTTTTAATTTGTTGCTAACCCAAACCTGACGTAACCCTATGCAATAATTAGCCAAGTAGAACTGGCTGATATCTTCAATATCTGGCTGAACAATCGTTATTCGTCGAGTGGCTCTCAATAATAATTGCGTCGAATAATTGGCGATCGATTGTTCGCCAATTACAGAGATTTGGTTCAAGAAACCGCAACGACTCGCGAATCGATTTCTCTACATACACGCGTGCCTAGAGAACCGTGTAATTCGCATTGTTTCAGCTCGTTACCATTTTCTTTTCTTTTTTTGTCAAAGTAATCGATCCGCCGAAATCCCCGATTTAAGCTTAATTAATACCCGCCAGTGTTTACCGCGCAATTCGGATGTCAACTGATTAATAAAACCTTAATTGATACGTCGAGCGGATTGGAACGCCGCGCTTGTCGTTACGCGCTTAATGAACAAGCGATTGGCGGATTACTTTGATTGGAAATGATCCGGTTTCATTTCGCCGGCAGAAGAGAACAGAAAGAGGAAATCCCCTGTTAATGTGTCGTTCATCGTCGCAACCGCCGTACTTTTAGCCTTCGTTGAAGAGTGATCGATGCTGTTTAGCGAACAGGATTGCCATAGGTAAATCGGGGCCTTTAGCATCGATCGTTGACGTGTAATGATTATAGACGAATATTATTCGGATCATTTTGCAAGTTTGTCGATAATTTTTTTATTATTCCATATTTTCTAATTTTCATATCTGCTGATAAAAAAAAGTGGATATTTTGGATTCACGATCAATATTTCGGAATCACCCAATAATTACTTGGCCCCAATAGTCTCAGACAGACTAGAATAACGTAGAAAATGAAAAAAACTCGTTGCCAACGAAAATAACCACTTGATCAAAGCGCTGATGAAAGGGACAAAGTGACAATCGAAGACTTGTTAACCTCTTGCGCACGTCGAGAATTTTTTGTCCCAAAAATCGCAATATCTCCTCAGTTCCTATGTATATTTAACTGCAACCCGAACAAATAATAAGTTTATTACTTCTCAATCATTTCCATCCGGCGATGTCATTCTACCGACGAGTTCAAATTGTGAAAGAAAGCGACCGAATTCTGTTGTACGCGGTTCGGTCGCTCGTTATGGTCCGCAATCGGTTGCCAACAAGCAAAACGTTCGACCTGCTGTTCGCGATGCACCGTTTGGACAACATCGAACCGAAATTCCCACCGACTGATGAAATTTATTTCGCGGCAACATTTCCATCGGGGCTGTTAACCTGTTTTGGCAGCGGTGATTTCGGAGTTTATTTAAAGGAAACGAAACAACCGGCGAGCGGTGGCTATCGATCTCTAGCCAAGTTCGCTGACCTTGTGATGAGAGGAATGGCCTGTGTGATTGGCGGAGGTGTGATTTCCGGCGGGAATTGATGCCAGGTCCTCGATGGTTAACTCGGCTAAGGCGTCGCTGCCACCGCTGCAACCGCCTAGCAAGCCGCCAGCGATGACGCCGCCGCTTCCTGGACTGCCCCCGATGCAACCTCCATCCGACCTTACAACGTTTGCCGAGGGTCTCTTCTGCACCCTCCTCGAGGTCACCAGTTCCTTCACCCCTGACAACTCTCGCCTCGAACCACCCACGTATCTAAAAAAAGAGGAAAAAAAAAAGAAAGAAAATGAGAGAAGAGAAACATGCGCCGCTCTTGTTAATGTTTATTACGCTCTGTGCGAGAAGAACAACACGCTCATAAAACTGGTTAAAAATGGCGCCAACCTGTCCTTCGTTATTAACGCTAGAACTACCAAAGTGGTAGTCGAAATTTATTAATTCTCTATGGGAATTTTCTATGTTTATATACGGCAGTATATTTTTGGATGGTGATTTTTAACAAAATATGTTGATAGAAGCTTGTGTTTTTTATTATCAACTGTATTAACAACTGTTTCCTGTTTCTTATTTCACATAATGTAATGCAACGTTGTTCTTTCGATACTGTGCAAAATTTCATTTAAGATTTAATACAGTTGTAGTCTATGATGTAATTTGACAATAGGAAAGTTGAATGTCAATATATTTAACTAGAATATAGTATAATAATTAAATTTGAGAAAATACGACATTAATTATGGGTATATGGTTCTAGTATTAAAATTCGTTCGAGTTCGACTCTTTATCTTGCTTATATTTTTCTACGTTCAGCGAAGAGCATAATGACAGTGAAAAATTGCCGACAATTTGGATAAAAATAAGATCCACTTGGTCTCATTTCGAAAGAGCTCCAACTGAAGCTTCTGCCTTGATAGTTGCACTGCAACCGTACTTTGTATTTTTCAATTACTTTACACAGCGTGAAACGTGGATGCTTTGTTTTTTCCTCGAAAGTTGTGAAGGTTCGAAAAGAAATAAAAACAAATTTATCATCAACTGTAATGACCAAAAATAAAAATATATTATCAGCCACAATGATAAACCATAAAATAAAAAGAGATTTTGAAACTTGGAATGTCAGTGAGAGACAAAAATAATGCTCGTTGGGTAAAAATATCGACGTAGCAAGCGTGCAATATCACTCAAACTGCAGAAATGCGACGTTGTTTACCAATAGCTGAGAAACACGGTAAAAAATGCAACGTGTCGTTTAAATGTTAATCAAAAACTTCTTCCGTCCGCTATAGAATAGTTCCATCTCTTCATCCCTTGGCGAGAAAGACTTTCAAGCAACGAACTAGACAGCGGTCTAGCTTTTCTATTTAGGATACACTTGGATGAATTAACGCGCGGAATATAAAAAGCTGGATGTTCCAGACAATGGCGAGTCTTTTTTGTAAGAAATCTTCGTACAGAACTGCTGCAGGCAGGCACTTGAAAAAAAAAAAAAAAAAAGAAAGAGAAAATAGCACGGTGGCTAAGAACTGTACGAAACCGTGTCAAACGAGGGTGGACTCGAGTCGCATAAAAATCGCCCTATTAGCGAGATTAGATCTAGCGGCTGTCCACTGATGAGTCGCTGACTTATTAACCTAGTCCTCCGCCTTCAAAAAATTGAAAATTTTTAAAAAAATTCCCGTGTCCCTGTGTATTTATGTAGATAGATAGCGGCTGAGATGTTCGAACGAAACGCAATCGATAAGCTGACGACGGTTGTTAAGCTGACGACGAAAGATTCTGCACGGGAGCTAGGACACGTTGACTAATTAGCTCGCGAGTGATGCAAGTCGGTGACTGGGCACTCGATCGCGGACCTACTTTTGCATAGGACAGGTCTGAAATTAGGGTCAGAATCGAACGAATTTGCAAAGATGAAAATCGGCGCGATTAATAATTCGCGAATCAGGGATTTGGATTAACTCTGCTTACGTGAGCGCGCTCGTTGGCGCGCAAGATTTTGCCGGCTAATGCGATCAACGCGCGTTTTGCTTCCGACAGCAAAGTTTTCCTGACGTTTTTTTTTACAAGCTTTCCTCGAATGGCTTTCTCTCGACACCGCTGCAATTACTTGTAACGCGTCACCCGTCACGTGGAACGCCGTTACAATCGATCATGCCCGATATTTTGCAATTCGACGCAAAGACGCCGAATGTTCGAACGAACGAATATTTCTCAAATATATGTTCAATGTACTGACAATAAGTTGAGCGACACACGAATTTGTTCAAAGTTCGAACGACTTGGTTGAAAGTCTGATTTGAATTTTGCACAATGCTGTTC
>NW_025110603.1:128556-174089 GCF_011392965.1 Frieseomelitta varia | reverse complement strand
ACAATAAGTTGAGCGACACACGAATTTGTTCAAAGTTCGAACGACTTGGTTGAAAGTCTGATTTGAATTTTGCACAATGCTATTCGAACGAACGAGTATTTCCCAAATATCACTAAATTGAGCAACAAATTTTGTTCAAAGTTGAATTGTTCGAAGTTCAATCGACTTCTGATTGAATGTCTGTTCTAAATTTCGTCAATGCTTCCCGAACAAACGAGTATTAAACTGAACGACACATTTTGTTCAAAGTTCAATCGACTTCTGATCGAAATTCTGATCCGATATTTGTACAACGCTGTTCAAACGAATATTTCAGTATACTAAATTTACACACGAATCTATTCGAAGTTCAATCCAATTGGAGTCTAATTGTAAGTCTGATCCGCGTTTTCCACGACGCTGTAAGATCTCGAGGAACGATATAATTCAATTTCAGGCATTACGCCGGAACGATAATCGAAGACGACGCGAAACTGCGTGGCACAAGCCGCGAGTCTAACGTGATTTAACTTGGCTGCTTGAGAAAAAAATCGAGCGAATTAGCAAAGAGCAGGAAAAGGATGGCAGAGATGAAAGCGAGGCAAACCGAAATAAAAACAAGAATACGATCGGAAAACTGTTATCCTGTGAAGAGACGGATGGAAAGGAGAGTAAAGATAGAAAAGAAAAGAGAGAAAAAGAAAAGGCGGAGAAAGTTACAGCTGCGTTCTCATCTTTGTTTCAAGATCTCCCAAGCAAACGAAGATTCAGTGGAAGCAACGGCACCACCGGATGAAATCTGTTTCGTGGAATTATTGAGAAGTGCTATTTACTTTTATCTTCTCCTTAAACAGAGGATCTCGAACAACTTCGACTCAATCGTCTCGAGCTTCTCACTTCCGCTAAGGAGATGTCATTCCACCCTCTCTCGCGTACGATTTACCTCGACGGAGTTTCAAACCGAATTCACAGTCACAGTCGTTCGAGAGACGTCTCCTCGTGTCCGGCGGCGATGAAATAACACTCGTGGCCGAAAGTTCCTAACCTTGACACCGAACTGAACGTGCCGATAATTCACGACACCACCTCGGGTGGAAGTAGAAAAGCGGGTGACGGAGGGAGGCGACAACTGGTCGGAAGAAAACGAAAGGAAAAGGTGGTGGAAGATTACCCGAAGGGACCGGAATCGTGCAGGACGATTCACTTCACTTCCTCCGTTCGTAAGGGCACGTCGTCACTCGGCAACCCTCTCGACGGCTCTACACTCCTCACGCGGCTTCCGAGGTTTCCGCGTAAACGTCACTCGGATCCCGGGTGGTCGAAAACGGCGACGCGAGCCAGCGACGGTCGGATCTCGCCAGTTCGGACGCGCAAAACGGGGAAAAGAAAGAGTGGAACGAAGAGATCGGGTGGACGGCGAACGTGACGAAGAGACGTAAGCCGGCACACGGCGGTGGTTCCTCCTCCGTCCCCGAAGAACTACCCGCTCGACCACGACTTTCTGCCGTTCCTCTATGTATATGTGTATGTATGCATGCACGTACGTACGTTTCGTTCGTTCGTTCGTTCGTTCGTTCGTTCGTTCGTTCTCGACGACGCTCCCCACCCTGGCGGCTAGGCTACGCGCTCTACGCTACGGACAGCTCTCTCTCTCTCTCTCTTTCTCTCTATCTCGCGCGCGCGCGCGCCACGAGAGAACGGCAGCCCTCCTCCAGCTGTCGTGCAAGAACCTCCCTTGGTGGCGCCTTAAACCACCCTCGGCCGGGTTTCGCCACGTCGCCGCCAGATCGCGCCAGCGGGCCCGCCGTTCGCCGATCGATCCACGTGACGTCACGTGGCAGGCCCCACGCAAGCGTCGTCGGGCCAATCTCCGGCTCCGTATCGTCTCGTGCGGCTCGCCGCGACACGTCCTCGTCTTCATCTAGATACCGACTCCTCTCTTTCACCCGATCTTTTCTTTTCTTTTCTTTCTTCGTTTTCTTTATGGATAAAACCAACTTTTCCTACTTTTCCCCGCCAAGGAAAAAGTAGGATCTTCGATCGGCTCTCTGTTCCTCCTTCTCCCTTCTTTCTTTCTGATTTCTCAATTCTTNTCTCTCTCTCTCTCTCTCTCTCTCTCTCTCTCTCTCTCTCTCTCTCTCTCTCTCTCTCTCTCTCTCTCTCTCTCTCTCTCTTTCTCTTACCGAGCGCAACTGGATTTACAAAATCCAATACCCGACTGCTTACCAAAACCTATCGAAACGACCGATTTCATTTTAGAAATTTTTTTAGATGTGAAGTATAGTGTATTTTATAGAGATTTAAATGAAAATGTACAGATTGGAGCTTGTATTCCACTGTATGCATATATGTTCCACTGTATTATACAGAGTGAATAGGAAAAAAGGGTTCGTAACTTTTGAAATAGAGAGAAAATTATTTTAATATATTATTATATATATAATAAAATTATTTTATATATTATTATATATATATAATAATATTTATATGTTATTATATATATAATAAAATTATTTTATGTATTATTATATATTATATGTATAATTATTATAATTATATATATAACATATATAATTATATATTATATATATATTTTTATTAATTATTTTATATGTATTTTATGTGTGTTTTACGTTTTTATTATATTATTTTATACGTATTTTATGTGTAAAATATTAATATGTGTGTTTTACGTTTTTATTATATTATTTTATACGTATTTTATGTGTAAAATATAATTAATATGTGTGTTTTACGTTTTTATTATATTATTTTATACGTATTTTATGTGTAAAATATTAATATGTGTGTTTTAAGTTTTTATTATATTATTTTATACGTATTTTATGTATAAAATATTAATATGTGTGTTTTACGTTTTTATTATATTATTTTATACGTATTTTATGTGTAAAATATTAATATGTGTGTTTTACGTGCACGTAACATATTAATATGTGTATTATATTTATATTTTTCATATTAATAAAAATCAAGTGTATTTATCAGACTCGACGCAAGTCCACTAAAATGTCCGACACTGCCTAAACAAATATCATAAGTGTCGATCCGCAGGGACTGACACACCGTCTAGAACGTATTAAAATATGTAACAAGGTACATTATAAGCTATATCTCCTGGTGGGAAAAAAATCTCGAAACACGATCGATTGAACGTGGCTCTCGGTTGTGCGTCGGTTAAATCGGAACAAGAGAGGGAGAGAGAGATCTTTTCGCGAATTCAATTCGAAGGCACGGTTACGAAGCAACAACAAGCGGCTCGAAGCGAAGGACAAAGACGTTTATCTTTCGAACGCGGCGACGTCTCTTCGCCGTGGCTTAAATTGATTTCTCGCGTCGCGTTGCTTGTTTCATTCACCGTTGTCCGATACTAGAAGCCTCGAGAGCTTCGTATTCTCTCGTATTCTGTTCTCCTCCGGTTCCTCGGAGGAATTGTCTCGACATTTCAACCGTTGGTTGGTAATCGTGTTGAACATTATCTCTGAAACTGTAATTCAGTGTAGCCACCGCCATTCAGAGCGCGGTGCTCTACTTTTGCTCGTCTTCTGGCTATTTGCGATCATTCGCTCAGGCTTGCAACACCGTACGTCCGTGCATATGTACACTATTCAGATAATTCTCGCGAACGTGCGCTGCACGCACGGTTTAACGCTTCAAATTACTTCCTCTTGATGCTACGAATTACTAAAACCTTTTATTTGCACGCAAAATCGTGGCGAGGAAGCTTGCGAGAATTCTTTTCGAAAAGGAGCGGAAACGTCTCGTTTCGTAAAAAAAAAAAGAGACAAATATTCCAAAGAAACAAATAAAATTATTCCCTCGATTGGAGAACACGCGAGGAATTAGCAAAGTGACAAAAATGACCAATTAATGTAATTTTTGTTAGACATTTTGTAGACGTGAAACAGTGTGTTTTTTAAAAATGTTTTTTAAAACCCTTTGCCGCCGACAAACTTTTCTCTTGTATCATTTATCAGCAATTTATTTACAAAGCACACAGTATTGGGAATAACCATTCAAATGGTATTTAACACGAAATTGGAATATATTATGTATTTAACGTATTCCTATAATATATTCCATATAAGTAATTATACTATATATTCTATATAAGTATACTCTACAAGTATACTATAATCTAACTACAGATTACGTAGATCACTCATATAGGAATATAGGTTACGTTGATAATAAGTTGAATTATCGTCGCTAGATGGCAATGTTTATTAAATTTGAAGAAAACGACATGGATATCCCCATATAATATAATATGAAAGCAGTATAATATAAATATAATATTGTATAAAAAAAGAAAGCCCGACCTGTTAGCTAGAGTCAAGTACGACGTCCACTCAGAAGAAACAGTCGAGTGCAAAGGGTCAAGTAATTTTTAACTTTGACTTTACTTTTTAATTCTTAATACTACATTATTACGTATTGTATACAATTATTTCTCTATTTTTATGCCTTCGATGCCTCTGATGGAAACTCTATGCTTCAATCGTCGCTTCTAATGTTAATCTCTGCGCCTCGAAGTTCCTTCGACTTCGTCAGCGGCGGTAATTTGCGCTGGGCAACCGATTGCGGACCGTAACGAGTGACCGAACCGTATATACAACAATTTGTCGCTTTCTTTTTAAACTCGTCGATATGACATCACTGCATAGAAATTACTAACAAGTGATAAATTTATTATTCGTTTTGCCTGGGTTATACCTAAATATACTTAATAAACTCGAGAGAATATTACAATTTTGGAACAAAGAAATTCTCGAGCATTCGGGCGCAAGAGGTTAAAACTCTAAGGAAGGAACCACGTGTCCGCGAAACTCGCGAACCGCGTACAGACAAAGTTAAAGAGATGAAGCTTAGGCGAGGACATCTCGTACTCGTTGCAAATGAGAATTTGCGCCAGAAATGGAAACTTTTAAACCCCTCGATCGTTCCTCGAAAACTAATTCAAACGTAATTCCACCTCCCGCTCGTGCAAGAAACAAAAGAAAACGAAGAAAGGAAGAAAGAGAGAAAGAGCAAACACGAAGCTGCGAAAAGAAGCGAGAGCGCCCTCCTCGATGGGAAAGAGATTAAAAAGCACGAACGAGCGTGAGATAACGCGTTCTCCCCCCGTTGGCGCTGTTTGCAAGACTCGTGATCGCTTGGAATACGCTCCGGAGGACTGGCCTTCTTTGTTGTGCCTTCACCCCTGGCTCAACGCAGAGGGGGGTCCACCATGATGGCTGCGAAGGATACGAAGGGTCGGGTCAGAAGCCGGGGCGGGGTGGAGGGGGCGAGTATATTGAATTTCCGAAAAGCGCGTCGGGTTTCAAGCGGATGATACCCGCGGCCTGCTTATGCCAAACGAGTTACCGAGGCTAGCGAGCGCGGGGGTCCATGATACGGGCCTCCGGGCTGTTTCGCGTGTGTTACGAAAACACGCCGGCGGCGGTTTTCGTTTCGCCCCGGCAGAATGAAGAGAGATTCGCGCCGGCGAATTTTCTCTGCTGTGAATCGCTCCGCGCGCCCGTGGCAAATTCGCGGTACAATGACAATAACGATTTCAACGACGAAGACGTCAGAAAATGAAAAAAAAAAAAAAAACGGAGAAAAGTGAAAACCGAATTTTTTTGTTTCTATTGTAGTTTTCTACACGCGAGATAGGGCACACTGTTTCTTCTTTTCGACGGAATAGCATAGATTTACGACGGCCAATCGTATCGATTGAACAATTTGTTCCCGTTGTTGGGAAATGAGTGGGAAGATTGGCGGTAATACGCTTTTCGCCTAGGTTCGCGTGTAGCCGTACAAGTGTCTGGGATCGTGTCGGGGTTTCAAATATCGGTACAGAGGGCAAATTGCCACCGGGCACCGGCTCTACGGATCCACGCTTTAAATTCAACGCCGTTCCTTGATATAATCGGGATAATCCACTCCCGAGTCACTTTGGGTTGCACGTTCTTGGAATTTTCTTTTTTCTTGTTCTTTTCTTTCTTCTCGTCGTTTCTCTGATAAAATGCGAGCCAGGAAAACGGACACGATTGCGATTGTTGTTTGGCTGACAAATTGCAAAGATAATGCACATGCTTGATACACAGGGGAAATTGATAATTTGAACCGATTACTTTGGTCCTTTTTTGAACATAATTTTACACAAATACAGCGAGTACGCGTTGAAAAATTAATAACGCCATATTTTGCCTCCCTTAAAACCAACTGATGAAACTTTTGTATCGAATTGTATTTTTCATTAGACGCATCATTGAAAGGTTATTTCAAGTGTGCGTGTTATGTGAATCACCCTGTATATCTATTCCTACTAATCAGTCAGGCCTTTTTTACGAAAGGAAGTACAAGTAATTGTCAATTTAAATACAAGAAAAAAAAACAATGCATAAAATTACTTTCGGTTAATAAAAAAAAAAAAAAAAAAAAAAAAAAAAAAAAAAAAAAAAAAAAAAAAAAAAAGAAAATTAGACCTCTTCATCTCTTTCTTCCCTTTCAACGAGAGTCAAATGAAGAAAAGATCGTAGAATTTTTAAACCGTTCTCAAGATCATTGAAATAACCTAGAACAATTTTTTAACATAATTCGAAGTAACTTTCGTTTCTTAAGATTCTTAACGCGATACGCCACGTTCGTGCAAAATTACGAGAAAGAGAGAGAGAGAATGAGAGAACGTTAAGATTATTCCCATGATCACGTGGAACGCGTAGCAAATCGTTAACTTGCTGCTTCCTCTGAATTATCGACGAAGCGAGAGGTTCCTCGAGGAACTGTCCTATGTTCCGGCGAAAATTCCGGTGGACTTTCTTATCTGCCGGACCGACTACGTAATGTAGGGCGGCCGCGAGAAATTATTGTCGCTGGTCCAATACGCTTTACATGTGCGACACGTTCGAAGGAAATCAAATGAGATTGAATAGTCGAACGAGCTGGATAAAACGGCCCACGCTTCAACGAGGCTCTGTTCGACCGAGACGAATCCAAATTCAATGCGGCGAGTCTAATCGAGATGATCACAGTTGACCCATTTTCTTCTTTCTCTTCTTTTCCCTCAATTTCCCCAATCCCCCCACTTCTCTGTTTTCGGTCAAATTTCTGCAAACGTGAAATTCTTTCTTCTCTATCTTTCTTCTTTTTATTCCCTCCGGATAACTAAATATTGCGTAACTAAACATTCTAGCCACTTGTCTTACTAATATTGATGATAATTGCATTTGCGGTACGACTTGTATATAGTTTCGATTCCAAAGGAAAAGCGACTCTGCGAAGTTTGAATTTAAATTTCGTTTGGTGCCGAAGAGAGCGAAAAATACCGAGCCAGAAATTATAAAAATTCTGTGAAAAAAACAAAAAAAAAAAAAAAAATAAATAAAACGATAATTGCGATAAAATTCAAGGAGGAAGGGTGAAACTTAATTTCTTCCAATTGAATATTACCAACAAGTACAAACATCTTTAAATAAAAGTAGCGTTTAGTGCTTTTCAGTATTTTGCATCTAAAGTAATGTTACAATTACAATGAGCAATGCTTGCCAAAAAGGATTGAAAGAAGAAGAAGAAGGAATCACAATGCAAGGGGTCATAGTTTGACAAGCCTCAACTCTTCGCTTTTCACATTCGGCAAACGTTGACGTTTATAAATCGCGCGAGCTCACTGTTGGCGCGTTTGTAATTACGCGGACGCGAATCAAGAGAGAGAGAGACCCGGTAGATTTTCCGCCGGCAAAGTTAAGCGAAGTTACGTCTAACGAGAGAGACTAGAAGAATAGATAAAAGCGAAATACACGAGAGTTAATTAACCGGCGTCTCTCGGCGGCGAGGCTTGCTTAATTCAATAGAAGTAATCCGTGTAACCAAAGATAACCGTGCTAAGCTGCGCAGAGCCGAGTAATTGGAAGCCCCGTACGAAATTAGCCCTGAAAATTTCGTTTAATTAAAGGCCACCGGCACGTACGCGCCACTACCCACCACGCACGCCGTATTAAGTTTGATTTAGACGGTTCTAATCGACTTTGCAGAGTTTAGACTCGCGCTGGAATAGTCTTTTTTTTTTTGTAAAATAGTATACGTCGTTCAATTCGTCGTAATTTCATCGATGTACACACAAAATCTGTATCTTCAATCATTTCTGAGGTATTTGACAAAATATTCGTTCCGCACCCCCAATTTTGAGGTTAATTTTAGTTTGGATTCATGCTAGAATGTTTTTTTTTTTGCAAAATGGTATACATCGTTAAATTTGTCGTTTAAAAAGGCAATAATTTCATCGATGTACACACAAAATCTGTATCTTTAATCATTTCCGAGGTATTTGACAAAATATTCGTTCCGCACCCCCAATTTTGAGGTTAGTTTAGATTCATGCTAGAATGGTTTTTTTTTTTCTTACAAAATGGTATATATCGTTAAATTTGCCGTTAAAGAAGATAATAATTTTATCGGTGTACACACAAAATCTGTAACTTTAATCATTTCCGAGGTATTCGACAAAATATTTGTTTCTCAATTTTGAGGTTAGTTTTAGTTTGGATTCATATTAGAATGTTTTTTTTTTTTTTTTTTTTTGCAAAATAGTGTACACTGTTAAATTCGTCGTTAAAAAAGGCAATAATTGTACACACAAAATCTGTATCTTCAATCATTTCTGAGGTATTTGACAAAATATTCGTTTTCCAATTTTGAGGTTAGTTTTAGACTGCCGATAGAAAGAAAAGAAATACTTGTCAAATATTTTTGCTCGAAAACTACATTTATGGCAGATTTCATCAAAATCGGTGATTGACACCTCGACTTTGTTCCCTTCTTGTTCCGTTTGAAATATCGAAAACTGTAAACATTTCGCAACAAGCACGTGACTTTGAGAGAGTCCGTTGTGAGAAACAAAATTCGTGTTCTGCCGATTTCAATTGCAAGTCATTGTCGCAAAAATTGTCGAACTATGTACTTATACGTACTTGTCGAAAGTAAGCGAGCAAATGGGAACGAGACTCCGTGGGTTAGAATTTTGCAATCGGGCCCACGTGCGCTGACGAATTTGTCGGCTGTGTAACGTTTCACGTTACACGAGGGGGATTGTGACTCACTCGGCGTGCCACTGAAACACGTGCACCCGAGAAGCAACAAGATGCCCTCGTGCAAATAAATGAACGAAAACACGCGTGTTTTTACAACGTGCTTTGTCTTTTAAACCCCCCCCCCCCCCCCCCACTCTCCTCTTTAAACCTTCCTTTTTCTCAGTTAGAGGTTCAACTTTTCCAATCAAACGAACGCACAGTCCCGAGACAAGTACGTATCGTTAGTTTTTAATCAACGAAACGAAACATTCTACTCCCGACGAGACACTTACCTCTCGTGATCGTGGCCGTAAGAAGGATTGATTCTACGCGCGTACAACGAGGCACCGCCCTCGGACATGTAACCGTCGCACAGGTCGGACAGAGTTCTACTACCGACGGTCATGCCACCGCGGAGAACCTCCCCGTCGCTTAGATAACCGGAGGCGACGTCGATGTCCGCGTAATCGTGACCGACATGATGATGAGACGAGGAATGAAGAATCGTGTACTGTCGCGCGGTCGTTCTGCTTGGCAGTGTTTGCAGGGCCCTCGCGCCCGGCGTGTAACCGCGGAGCAGAGGTTGCATAGGCTTCACTGTCATCTCCGCTTCGTCGTCGCCCATCGAACCGCCCCCGCAGGTTGAACTCTCCGACAGTACCTGTGAAATTGATCGACTCGATATCAACTTTGACTAGCAGTTAACCTTAAGTTGCACTCCAACTTATCTTACAACAGTCTCGACTTTTCTTTTTTTGCCTCCTTACAGGTGTCTAATATATTATTTATTTGAGAGTAAAAATTATACGTAAGAGTTTCTTGAACTCTCTCTGTAATCTGCGGCATTAGAAAATTTAAATTCTGTTCAGGAATGCTAGCTGGCAAACAGCAGCGGGTAATTTTCAATGTAATATTATAACATATTATTATATATATTATTATAATATTATTATTAATAATAATATATGTAATATTATAATATTATTATATAACATATATAATATATTATAATATTGTTATTAATTTATCTTCCTTTTCATCATTGGAATCGCTTCTTGCTTTTTTGATACAATAATGCCACTGTTGTCAGACTCTCAAAACAATCACTATTTAAATTAGAAAAAACTAGAGAATTCATCATCAAATCACTCGATTTCTATTATATATTTTTAACACGATGTATGACGACGGTATTATTTGATTTATTCAATCACAGAAACTGGATGCCGAACGTGTAATTTATATTTAATAGAATTAACAATATTTCTATCTTTCCTTCTGCTACATCAAATACACGTCTGAAGGATTGCGAAGAGTCAGCCGCGTATTTCTGGAGCAACAGTTGAACAATAACAACAGAGGAATTGTTTGAAACAAGGTAGCCAACCTTCTCCATTTGTTCGAAGGTCGTGTCAATTTTCCTATTGGGTATGGTCTTGATCTCGCTGCCGCTCTCGCTGCTGGGCCTGTAAATGACGCTGCTGTCGCTGGAGTTGCTCTGGCCGGTGCTGTTGGAGTTGCTGTGGGAGCTCTCGGACATGAGGTCGGAGATGCTCGGCATCGGCGACACCATCGCCACCGTGTTCGGGTCGAGCTTGCGATGCAGAGCGTCCGCTTTTAATTTCGTGGGCGTCGGCACGCCCGGCATGCTGTTTTCCTTCGGCGGTTTCGACGTGCCTTTCACCAACGCCGTGGGCTTTGGAATGCTCGAGCCCCCTGGGCTGCCAACGCCGCTCAAAGTCGAGCCCTGCAACGGGCTGTTGAGAAGCGAGGGCTGCTGCTTATTGCCGAAATTCACCAGGTTCGGAACCTGGCCGTGAGCAGGTTGCGCCGTCTGAGAATGATTCTCCTGAATGCTCGCCATTTTCACGTCCGTCGTCGACGTATCCGGGCTGTTGCGAGGGGAAACCGGCGGCGTTTGCTTCCCGTTCGTTCGCTCGGTCTCGTGCACCTCGCTCGCGGCTCTGGTTTTCACCGGCAAGCTCGTGTTGTTCTGCTGCTTCGAGGGACTTTCGTTCTCCACCGTCTCTCTTTCGTTCTCGCCGATCTCTCTCTGCGTCGACCTTTGCTCGCACAGGTTCGCCTGATTCATCGACAACGTGCGATCGATCCTGCAGCCGTTCTCGTTTACCACGACGATCTCCTCGTGGCCGGTCTGCTTGATCATCCCGTTCGCGTTCGCCAGCAACCCCTTCTGCGCCAGAACGTCCTTGTTCAACCCGTTCGGCGGGACTTTCGCGTTCTGCAGAGCGACTTTCGCCGGGTCGGCTATTTTGGCCGATGGCAGTTCCATCTTGGGTCGCGGCGATTGCCTCGACGACTCGACGTTCTTCAAGCTGGCGATGTTCTTCGCGTCCGGCGCGGCGATCTGCTTCGATGGCACCAACGCGGAGGTATTGGCAATCGGCTTCTGCAACTGGCTGCTGGCCGGTTGCTGCTTCAGCAGATCGTGCAGAATCGCGGGCTTCTTGTCCATGGCCGACAGTTTGGCGCCGACGCCGCCGATTTTACTGGTCGGCTTGACATCATCCAGTTGTGGCGGATTGTAGCCGAGCAACTTGTCACCGCCGCTACCCTTCGTACGCGCTATTTTGCTCTGAGCCTTGCTCTGCTCCTTCCTCGCCGTCTTCGGGCTCGCCTGTTTCGCCGGCTTGGCCGACTGAAGCTTCGACTTCAACGCCCGGCTCTTCGGCGACTCCACCTGCAGCTTGCTCTGGTCGCACAGCGACGTCGAGCTGTCCGAGTGCTCCGACCTCGCCGAGGAGAAGCCGGACGAGCTGGACGTGCGTTTCGACACGCCGGACGACGCTTTCCCGCGGTCCTGGCTCTTCTCCTTGTTGTTGAACAGCTTGAACTTGTCCAACACGGAGTTCTTGTTCTGCTGGACCGGCGCACTCGCGGCCGTGTACGGAGACGTCTGAGACGCAGCCCTTACGCCGCTCGGTTTTCCCACCGTTGACGCGCGTGGGCTGAAACGTTGAGTAATCGGTGGTTAGTCGTTAGTATCGATTAACACTCTATACGGAGTGTTTGGCAACAGATGTTAGTTTGTAAATTTTCTGTCATCCATTGTCGAACATGTGTCAGAGTTAATAGTTTTATTGGGTGTGCGAGATACTCGGAGAGTGTCTAGGTACTCGATGCAATTTTGTTCCGACGTTTCGAGTAATTTACGTTTCTCAGACAAATGATGAAACAGGTTACGATGTATGTTCACTCGAATGGTGAAGAATTTGAGAAAAAAATTAAATTAAATTGGCAAAACTTTGGCTAGAAAATATTCATGCGTGCCAGCAACATTTGTCAGATGCTTTGAGAAAGTATTTTTCATAATTGGAAATATTATTGGTCCAAGACGAGTTTACTATCAGAAAATATGGACTTTTTAGTATTTCTATACGAAAGTAAAGACAATATAATTACTTCGCTGTTTTATTATTTATTGCCAGAGACTATTGTCGGGAAATATGGATTTTTTTAGTATTTTCGTACAAAAAATAAAGACATCTGATATAATTACTTTATGATAAAATAATTGATTCATTATTTTGTTGTTTATTGTTAGAGACTACTATCGGGAATTATTTCATTATTTGTCGGGAAAATATGGACTTTTTAACATTTTTGTACAAAAATAAAGACATCGGATATAATTATTATTTCATTATTTATTGCAAGAAATTATTGGAAAGCGTGGAATTTACGCTACTATATCTAAGTAGTATGATTTTTAATATTTTTGTACAAAAATAAAGACATCCGATATAATTATTATTTTATTATTTATTGCCAGAGATAACTGGAAAGCGTGGACTTTACTTTTGTATAAAAAAGAACATGCAATTTACAATAATTACTTCATTGTTTCGTTACTCATTTATTGTTAAAATATAAATCATCGTCGTATGATTTTTAATATTTCTGTACAAAAACAAAGACATCGGATATAATTATTATTTCATTATTTATTGCCAGAGATTACTGGAAAGCATGAACTTTACTTTTGTATAAAAAAGAACATCCAATTTACAATAACTACTTCATTGTTTCGTCACTCATTTATTGTTAAAATATAAATCATCGTCGTACGATTTTTAATATTTCTGTACAAAAATAAAGACATCGGATATAATTATTATTTCATTATTTATTGCCAGAGATTACTGGAAAGCGTGGACTTTACTTTTCTATAAAAAAGAACATCCAATTTACAATAATTACTTCATTGTTTCGTCACTCATTTATTGTTAAAATATAAATCATCGTCGTATGATTTTTAATATTTCTGTACAAAAACAAAGACATCCGATATAATTGTCATTTCATTGTTTATTGCCAGAGATTACTGGAAAGCATGAACTTTACTTTTGTATAAAAAAGAACGTCCAATTTACAACAATTACTTCGTTGTTTCGTCACTCAATTAAAATATAAATCATCGTCCTGTCTGAGTAGTATGATTAAAAACAATCGATTACCTACCCGAGTATCTCACAATACGTACGCTGCGCCGTTAGGAAAAAAAAAAAAAAAAAAAAAAAAAGAAATAAAAATAAAAAAAATTCTCCATCACTCGCAATCGTTATTTGTAAGCGAAACTTACAATTCTTTACATTGAAAAATTGAAAATTTCTTTCTTTACAGTTTGAGATCAATATCCTCAACTTAAATGATAAACAAGTTTCAGTAACTGATCCTTTTCATAAAAATTCTTGAGATGAAAATTACTGTTACTTTCAAACCATTTAGAATATTTTAATACATGGTAAAGTTGCCAAAAAAAAAAAAAAATCTCTCGTATATCAATACAAAATTATATAATTCTCAATTGTCGAGAATGGTTATCATTTTTTTCTATTGTTAGTATTATTATTGTACAACTCATTATCGGAAATTGCTATCGTGCACATTACTTCTTTTACGTGATAAATTATTTACCTAGACAGAGTTTTCGTGTTTTTGCTTTTGCAAGAAAGCTAAGTGTCTGGCCGATACTTTTTCGATCCGTAGCCAATGCGTAAATAATAACGAAGACCGAGATGAAAAATACGCGTTGAATTCAAAAAGCATTTACACTTCTTAAGAAAAGCATTTCCACTGCATAAATCGCAAATGGGAGCAGCTCTATTCGCTGGTAGCACCGGAGGCATGCATTAATTAAACGTTCGATGCACACGAAATCTTTGGAACCGTGAAAAAGCTCGGTACCCCCATAGTTTCCCCGGCGTTCATTTCCTGAGGGCGCAGTGAATAAAGCTAATAGCAGATTCATTGCATGCCATACATTACAATTTTCCGCGGGACAGGCGGAATGCTCCACGCTTTATGAACATTCATTTTTCGAACCAGCATCGATTCCGTTCACGAGCTTCGAAACTCTGTTTTAGATTTCCATAGTTATCGTTCATTTTTAGGTTAGTTTCCTTTTCCTTTAGATCATAGTTCCTTTCTTTTAGGTTGGTGTCTCTTTTTCTTCTTCAAAGATAAAAAGTACCCGCTATAACCGAAAATTAACAAATAAACAACAAATAAATAATAAACAATTTGACAAATAAATAAGGCCGAAAATTATTCGCATCTCTCTTGGACGAATTGTATCTTCTTTAGATTAGTTTCTCTCTTTTTAGGTTAATTTCCTTTTTTTTTAGATTAGTTTCCTTTTTCTTTAGATCATAGTTCCTTTCTTTTAGATTGGTGTCTCTTTTTCTTCTTCAAAGATAAAAAGTACTCGCTATAACCGAAAATTAACAAATAAACAACAAATAAATAATAAACAATTTAACAAATAAATAAGGCCGAAAATTATTCGCATCTCTCTTGGACGAATTGTATCTTCTTTAGATTAGTTTCTCTCTTTTTAGGTCAATTTCCTTTTTTTTTAGATTAGTTTCCTTTTTCTTTAGATCATAGTTTCTTTCTTTTCGGTTAGTTTCTCTTTTTCTTCTCCAAAGATAAAAAGTACCCGCTATTAAACCGAAAATTAGCAAATAAACAATAAGTAAATAATAAATAAACAGTTTGACAAATAAATGAACAAATAAGGCCGAAAATTATTTGCATCTCTCTTAGACGAATTGTATCTTTTTTAGGTTAGTTTCTCTCTTTTTAGGTTAATTTCCTTTTTTTTTAGATTAGTTTCCTTTTTCTTTATATCATAGTTTCTTTCTTTTCGGTTAGTTTCTCTTTTCTTCAAAGATAAAAAGTACCTGCTACTAAACCGAAAATTAACAAATAAACAACAAATAAATAATAAATAAATAGTTTGACAAATAAATGAATAAATAAGGCCGAAAATTATTTGCATCTCTCTTAGACGAATTGTATCATTTTTAGGTTAGTTTCTTTTTTTTTAGGTTAATTTCCTTTTTTTTTAGGTTAGTTTCCTTTTTCTTTAGATCATAGTTTCTTTCTTTTCGGTTAGTTTCTCTTTTCTTCAAAGATAAAAAGTACCCGTTATTAAACCGAAAATTAACAAATAAACAACAAATAGATAATAAACAATTTGACAAATAAATAAGGCCGAAAATTATTCGCATCTCTCTTGGACGAATTGTATCCTTTTTAGGTTAGTTTCTCTCTTTTTAGGTTAGTTTTCTTTTTTTTAGGTTATTTTCCCTTTCTCTTTAGATCAGTTTCTCTCTTTTTGTTAGCTTAATTTCCTTTTTTCTATATTAGTTTCTTCTAGGTTAGTTCAAAGATAAAAAAAAAACATGTTTTTCGATCTTTTCATCTTTGTCCCGTAAGGGAATTACAAATAGGGCCACAGAAATTTATTTATTCGCGTCTCTCCTGAACGAATTGTACAAAAGTTACTCGTGTCACTTTGTGTTTTGTACTTTCGGCAGGTTTTATTCGCTTTATGGCGCACACGCGAAACGTCCCGACTATGAATATTAAATTTGTTACGTGGAAGTACTTCCCGTGCAGCGTGCTGCACGCGCGCCCCGTGCGAATTTGATTTTTACAATCGCGATGAATCGTTTAATTTTTCAACGAGAAACGTCGCGACAGTTTACCTTTCAACTTTTACTTGTACATATTGAAAGCCATCAACGAGAACGTTGCGACATCAGAGAGAAAGAGAGAGAGAGAGAGAGAGAGAGAGAGAGAGAGAGAGAAAAGGGCCTCGAAAGGAAGGAAAGTCAAAAATGAATTTTTCCACCGGAGAGCGTTGAATTCGAAGTTTTGAAATATTGATTTTTCTTTTCTATTTTTTTTTTCTTTTTTCTTTTAAACGGTTCTTTTAATGATGAAAGTTGATCCCACGAGGCATTCCGAAATAGCCCGAGCTTCGCGAATATTAAGAAATATGACGCAAACAAGCTGCTACGGAATAAATTTGATAAATATTAAGTTACGGAATTAAATGGGAAGTGTAACGAATGCCAACGATGATTTACGCCGACGAACGGCGGTAAAAATAGCTGTTGAACAAATAGGCATTAGGGCAAGATTTATAACCGCGACAACAGAAAAATTATAACTGGGCAGCGATCATTTTAAAACTTGCCTCGGGACCCATCAACCACGAAATTACGGTCTTGCCGGTCTCGAAGCATTAAACCAGGCCGAATCGTTATTCAATTTTATCGAAATATGCGGCAACGTTCGCGTAAAATTCTGAAAAAAATCATTTCTTTCAAAATACAAGGATTAATTGTATCTGAAAAATTTGTGAAATTTGGAATCTAGCTAGAGTCTAGGAACTATAGAAGGAAGTCGAAGTAAACGAGAAAAAGTGAATTTTACTGAAATATGCATCGAATTGTACTCTTGTCACATAAAGCTCTAAATATTTCGAAATCCCAAGACTTTCGTGAAATTTCGACGTTATAACAATTGTTAGAGTAATTCTAATAAGTCTTCGACCAAGTATGATAATTGTCAGAGTGGTTCTATATATTATAAAAAATTCATGGAAATCTGAAATCTAGAATCTAGAATCTAGAAACTATAGGAATAAACGAGGGAAAAATCAATTTTACTAAAATATGCATTCGATATGAATTGCACTCTCACGTTCGTATAAAACTTTCAAAATGATATGCCAAGTGACGTGCACTTGATATTTTCAAACTTTTAGGATATTCGCAAAATTTCGTCGTTTCTCATATTATTTTTCAACCGAAACCTTTGACAAGTGTTAGAGCAACTCTGTGTCAAAAAAAAAAAATTCATGAAAATTTGAGTGTGAAATCCGAAAGCTGTAGAACGTCGTGGCAAACGAGAGTAGGTCATTGATCGGAGAAAAGGGGGCAACGATCATTGTTTCAACGAAGCAAAAATGTTGAATCGAAGTTCGTGGTTAATTAACGACATTTCTTTTTTTAGAGAAGCCGGTGGCCTTCCCCAGTTTGCGGCCCGGAGAAATTCGGTTTCACCGGCAAACTTCGCCGGTAGTTCGGTCAACTGGCGGTTTAACTAGATATCGTGGATACACACACGTATGTACACGTGCACGCAACAACGAATAAAGCGGAGTCGGTGCGGCCTGCAGATGAACAAGTAACTACACGCATCTGGTTATAGGTCGGGCTAATTCGAATTGAAACATTAACTGGAAGATCGAGAATATACGGAAACTCGATCCTATCTGTATGGAAAATTGAATACAGTGAATTGAATCTGGCTATTCGATAGCCTAGTTCTGGTAGCTAGGAATTATAAATTGCCTGATCATTGATTAAATTCCTTCAAAATACACACACACACAGACACACACATATATGTAGTAAATACTTTAAAAGTAATATTTTATAGTAATTAAATACCTGTTCTTCAAAAAAAAAAAAATATATATATATACATATATGTGTGTGTGTAGTAAATACTTAAAAAGTAATATTTTGTAGTAATTAAATACCTATTTTTCAAAAAAAAAAATATATATATATATGTAGTAAATACTTTAAAAGTAATATTTTATAGTAATTAGATACCTGTTCTTAAAAAAAATATATATATATATGTGTGTAGTAAATACTTTAAAAGTAATATTTTATAGTAATTAAATTTAATTTTAAAATTAATATTTTATAGTAATTAAATACCTGTTATTCAATATATATGTAGTGAATACTTTAAAAGTAATATTTTATAGTAATTAAATACCTGTTCTTCAAAAAAAAGAATATATATATATGTAGTGAATACTTTAAAAGTAATATTTTATAGTAATTAAATACCTGTTTATCAAATATATATATATATATATATATATATATATATATATATATATATATATATATATATATATATACGTATTAAATACTTTAAAAGTAATATTTTATAGGAATTAAATTTAATTTTAAAATTAATATTTTATAGTAATTAAATACCTGTTTTAAAAAAATATATATATATGTATATAGTAAATACTTTAAAAGTAACACTTTTATAGGAAATACTTTAAATAAACACTTCAAAAATTGAAGTATCGTTTTTCAATCAGGAGAAACCGATAAGTCGACAAACTCGAGTGCAATACCCTGATGTTTCTATTTCGAAAGGAAGTTTCGGTGGCAGTGTTGAACTTGTCGATCAAGGAGCAGAATTTACGTCGACGTGTAAAATTTCGCCCAAACAATTCATCAAATGGAACAATTGATCAGGCTTCGAATGTAATTAATGCGTGATTTATTTGCGAGTGCAAAACAAGGCGTAGCCGGAGGCTATCTGTATGCAAACGCGGCTTTCAGTAGCACAGTTTCCTACAGATCGATATACAATATGGAATAACCAGATGCTTCTGCATTTTCCTTTCTAATGTTGCCACTGCTCTTTTCTTCTTTCTTTCTTTTTTTTTTTTTTCCTCTGAAAAGTGACGATCGAGTTAATTTAATCGCATCGAACAAAATAAATTTATACCATTCCATATTGTTTCGACGATCACTTCGTCACCTCTGACGATAAATTATTTTTAATAAGTTACAATTTTTTTTTTTTTTTTTTTTTGCTTCGAATTACACCAATGAAATTGCAGAATGAAAAATTGTCGATAATTTGAAGTGTGACTTCGTGAATAATGATCGTATAATAATACACTTGATCTGATAATTTTGTAGAATGGGACTTCTACTTTGACACTCGCGAGTTCGTTTCAAAAATGATTTTGCATCATACTATGGAATTCTTGCTTGGAAATTATGAATATTCAAAATCATTTTCGTGTGTAAAGATGTTAAAAAAATTTCTTTCGCAGCTAGATCTACTTTATCATTTTGAAGATCGAAGTTTCCTCTTTTATAACGACGTCTTGAAACTTGTATAATTCTTTACTGTCGAACGTAGAATATTAAAATCAAACAACAAAAATTCCCTAAGAAATCCCTAAGAATTCTAACTCCAACGTCATATAAAGTTGCGAAGAGAAAACTCCAATCTTTGAAACCATAACAGATCTAATCACGAAAAGAGTCTTTTTTTTATTATTATTTTTAGAGACATTAGAATATCTAGTATTTTCTTTAAAACTTTCTCATTCAATGCACGATGCAAAATCATCAAAGTAAAATCTTCACGCTTTAAAACCAAGTGGATCTTGTTTTACGAAGTTACGTCAGTTTCAATTATCGAACATTCTTCATTGTCACTGGCTACAATTATGCTCCTCGCTACGTATTCCAAAGTGTGACACACTGTGACATACTTTCGTTAAAAAATACATCCATAGTCGAAACTACTCGAGAGTACTACATTAGGCGTCAAAAAAAAAAAAAAAAAAAAAAAATTTCACGAAAAAAAAACGAATTAGAGTGTCCATTCTGCTGAAAAATTTTTTTATAATCAAGAGTCTGGTTCCAATTATTAATACCTTGGAAATGTAGTTTAATCACTCTTTAAACTTTTTAATAATGCCTTGCTGTATTTCACTCGTAAACTCGATACGAGCGACGATGGGAATGTATTTATTAAATCACGAACGAACGAGGATAATTGCCACACTCGCGCGTCCGAAGGACACAATGAGAGAGCGCTAAGTTTTTAATATCGACTGGTCGATGGAAAAAATTAATCGAAAAATGTACGTCCGTCGCGATTTTCGAATATTTCCAACGTGATCAACAACCGTGATTGTTTGCCGAACGTTCCAACATTTCGCATCGCCAACCGGCAAATTAGAGAGATCGACGCTATGATATGTAATCGAAAATTATTGCCTTTAATCAAAAAGATTTACCTTTGCGTCTACCTTCGCCAACTCGTTGGAGCTGTACTCTGCCACAGCCTCCCTCGCCCTCTGGTGGCCTGAAACAAACAACGCGTGATTTGAGTCTCAATAACTGAGAGTCTCAAATTTCCACTCGACTGTCTCAGGGAAAATTATTTGAATCTAGCTAAAAACTCTTGTTTGTAACTTGCTGATATAATTATATAACGAACGTGTGCACTTGGTGTTGTATAACGATGTGTAACAGTGTATTATCTGAACAGACGCCTAGAGCGAAAATTATAATATAAGAACGATGTGAGAAGAGGAAAAGAATTCCAGAAAGAAGAAATTTCCCGAAGACAGTCACAAATGAGTCAATTGACACTCAACAATTCACATAAATTAGACTTCTTGTTGCTTCCTACGAAAGTTGAAAAGATGGCGGACGATGTTATTTTTCCAGAGATCGGAACTATTTAGGTATCATAGACTATTGTATGTTATACTTGTTCTAGCAAATTTGCGATGCACGGGTTGATCATTGCTTTAAATTTAAACGATATTGGATGTAGTTAGTATCAGTAAAATATATAATATTTATAATTATTTTATATTATATATATATTTTATATTATTATATATATATTATTTAATGTTAATATATATAATTATTTTATACATATGAAATTTATAATATACATAATACATAACATATAATACATATCAACAAAAATCCGTGTGTTGTACAAATACCATCTGAATTATTATTTCCAATGCTATGTATCATTTGATTTTATATTATTTGTATTATTATATATTATTATTTATATTATTATATATATATTTATTTTTATTATATATATTTTATATTATTACGTATATTATTTTATATTAATATATATAATTATTTTATACATATTATGAAATTTATAATATACATAATACATAACATATAATACATATCAACAATATTTCGTGTGTTGTACAAATACCATCCGAATGATTATTTCCAATGCTATGTATCATTTGATTTTATATTATTTATATTATTATATATTATTATTTATATTATATATATTTATTTATTTTTATTATATATATATTTTATATTATTATGTATATATTATTTTACACATAATTAGTTTGTACATATTTTGAAATTTATAATATACATAGCATATAATACATATCAACAAAATTTCCTGTGTTGTACAAATACCATCTGAATGATTATTTCCAATGTTATGTATCATTTGGTTTTATATTATTTATATTATTATATATTATCATTATATATATTATTATTTATATATATATATTTATTTTTATTATATATATATATTTTTATATCATTATGTATATATTATTTTACATTAATATACATAATTATTTTACTACATATTATGAAATTTTTATAATATACATAATAAACAACATATAATACATATCAACAAAATTTCGTGCATTGTACAAATACCATCTGAATGATTATTTCCAATGCTACGTGTCATCTGATTTGAAGTGATGCTTCGTAAATAAATCGCTAAATAATTATTGGTAGATGGTACAAAGAAAGTTTGTCGAGGGTTAAATAAATTAATCTGATGACGACGCTAGGTTTCAGTTTTTGAAATGAACCAACAAATCGAGTTTCATTGGTCAAAGTATAATGTCGTTCGATTTCTCGTTTACTTACAAACAAAATTCCATATTCTACCACTCAGTGGAGAATTGTTGTGCATGCTACGTGAACAGAAATTTTCTAATTAGTAGTACCTGTACTGGGCGCGTATCCGTTGTATAATTGAGAGACGAGACTTTGCTGGACAGCGTCGATTACTTCTTTCGGTGGTCTCAAATTGCCGAAAGTAGTTGGATCACCTAGAAACATACGAAACATGCCGATGCACTGCGAATCACGACGTTTTTCATTTGTTAGGATTCTAATTTTGTGTCTGTGGGATTCTAACTTGCACAACGAAGTATATTAAATCTCGAAATCGGGTCCAAGCAAACACATTCAAGGATAGAACGATCAAACTTCCTCGCAATTGCTTTGAAAATCCTGCTAAGTGCATTTCCGTTCAAATTAATATCGATCTCTGTTTGGACAGAAGCACGATCGTCTAAATCTATTTATTTGAATTTAAAATTAAATTACAACAGAGTAGAATATTTTCGTACGTATTAAAGCCCAGGTGCTCGTAACGTTAAAGACTCTGAATAATCAAGTAACACCGACGGTTGCGCGCTAATTTTCATCCTGTGAACGACATTATTCTGTCGTACTGAAAGATTAATCCAGATCTTGAGGGCATAATCACGTTGAAGGAAAATGTGTCTCTGTCTTCATTATAATGTCTAGTTTGACAAAGGGACTCGCATTTGCGATTAATACGATTTTTAACTGAATTCTCCAAGTTGTTTCTCGGTATTTCGACGAGCAGTTGAAGTTTACAGTTTTAAATTTAGCTCTTTATGAAAACCGCGTTATCAACCGTATTATCAATCTCTAATTTTAATAAATTTCTATATATTCGATGCTGTACGAGTCACAGACTTTCAAATATTTTTTTTTCTTTTTTTTTCAGCCGGGAAAAAGGATATATAATACAATTTGCAACGAACATGAACGTGAAACATCTACAAAGCATATTCTTTTAATTATACTGCTCGAAGCATACTAATTAGAACTCTCGTTCCCAATTAAAACAATTTTATGTGAAAAAAATCTCTGGTATTGTCGCTAAATATTCCAGAAAAATTTGAAATGCAATTCCTCGTAATATATTCTTTTTCCACGTAGAAGGGGAGAAAACGAGACGTCAAACGTAAAAACAAAGTCAATTGTGTTTGGATTTCTCTGGAAAATATGCATTTACAAATGTGGACGAAACAAAACGTTTTAAAATACTTTGGGACAAACAAAGATCGCTATCAGTTGTAATTATATATAATTTTCTATGAGGTGGTACAATGAAATAATAAAATATTGAATATTGTAATATAATGAAATGTTATTTGGATGAAAGCAACTAGAGTACTCTGTCGTTTTATTACACATTATTTCAATTTCGCACAGCAGATTTCCTTGGCTAAATAATTAAGCATAAAAAATAATAAAAAATAATAAAAATATAATAATAAAAAGTACAAAATAATAAAAATATAATAATAAAAAATGCAAAATAATAAAAATATAATAACAAAAAGTACAAAAAAATAAAAATATAATAACAAAAAATACAAAATAATAAAAATATAACAATAAGAAGTACAAAATAATAATAAAAATATAATAATAAAATAAAAAATAATAAAAATATAATAATAAAATAAAAAATAATAATAAAAGATAATACTAAAAATATAATAAAAAAAAATTAAAAAATAAAAGTGACAAGAAATAATTAAGCACACGAGTGCTAACATTCTCGAAATTAAAAATATAATAATAAAAAGTACAAAATAATAAAAATATATAATAAAAAATACAAAATAATAAAAAGTACAAAACAATAAAAATATAGTAATAAAAAGTACAAAATAATAAAAAGTATGATAATAAAAGGTACAAAATAATAAAAATATAATAATAAAAAAATTAAAAAGTAAAAGTGACAAGAAATAATTAAGCACGCGAGTGCTAACGTTCTCGAAACGAAATGGAAGAACGATGGAAATATCTCACCGATAGACAACGAGATCATGGACTTGGCAGGATTAGGCTCGACCACGAGGCTCTCCACGATCGATCTTATGGGGTTGTGCGTGTTCCTCGCGATGTCAGACGCCCGAACGTTCCATTGGCCGCGACGTACAGGTACCGACATGCCGAGCTTGAAAATTTCAACGCTACACCACAAATTCCCGCAGAATTAGATCCCTCGAACACCTCACGATATTCACCACGTCACGTCGTTTTTTTTTATTAAATTAACAATTGACAATGAGTCGTCAGACGTCCGCACGATGAATTTCAATCGGTTTTCTTATCCTATTTTCTTAGAAGGGATCGAACGAAGATCATCGTTGGCGAAACGTTCCATCACTGATTGCGAGAGGAGACTCAGTTCTCCGAGTCTGCCAATAATCGAAATGTTCCACTGTTCCACGAACGAACCGGTCAGATCGGTCTGCTAGAGTCCACACCTTCCTTCATAATTAATTTAAATGGGTTCTCTGTTTACGCAGACTTCTCTTACAGCTATAGTCATTATTACTACGCGAATGCTTTATGCTAGATCTCCTATCTTTATCGGTGCAACCGATCGACAAGCGATACCAGTTAATCTGCGCATAGATCGAAATAGTCGAGATAGCTTTTGAGTAGCTTTTTTATTTGAAATTTTTATTCGAACACGTCCAGGTGGAACTTTTTTTCGAAAAAGAATTCTTACGTTGCAAAGGACGAGAACGGATTAATAAATGAAAGTTTCACACATTTAAAAGGAAAAATGAAATGAAAATGAAAATTTTTCTGCCGAGAAGGGGGGGGGGGAGAGAGATGGTTTGTTCGTCGATATTAAAAATGTTCTCGATATTTGCAGCAAATACCAGGCACGAAAATGGATTTTTGATTAAATTTTCTGAAATAACTTTTATCACAAAATCCACTGTTCCACTGTTCAAAAATGTTTCAAACTGTGACACTTCTTTCGACAAAAATTCCACTCAAGAGGACAGACATTTTGTTTACACTAGATGTACAATAAAATATAATTGTTTTTAAATTAACGAAAACAACCTGTCAATTTCGATCCTTGGTTCTACGAAGGTTGAACTTTCCCTTATCCGTTATCCAATCTGTTATCTGCTATCCAAGAATTTCCACTGTTGGAAATACCTAACTTAAATCGCAGAAATTTTCAATTGCCCAGTCCGATTTCCAGAAAAACTACGTCAAATAGAACAAATAGAGAGAAAGCAGACACAATAGGATAAGAACAACGTCGCAATCATAATATAAAATAAATATAAAATAAATATAAAATATAATATAAAATATAATATAAAATATAATATAAAATATAATATAAAATATAATATAAAATAAATAACCATAAAATAGTTTTTAGGATAAGGTAAAAAATATAATAATATAATAATAATATAATAATATGATAAATATAAGATATAATATAAAATAAATAATCATAAAATAGTTTTTAGGATAAGGTAAAAAATATAATAATATAATAATAATATAATAATATGATAAATATAAAATATAATATAAAATAAATAATCATAAAATAGTTTTTAGGATAAGGTAAAAAATATAATAATATAATAATAATATAATAATATGATAAATATAAAATATAATATAAAATAAATAATCATAAAATAGTTTTTAGGATAAGGTAAAAAATATAATAATATAATAATAATATAATAATATATAATAATATAATAAATATAATATAATAAATAATAAATATAATAAATCTAATAAAATAATATAATAAATATAAATTATAATATAAAATAAATTATCATAAAATAGTTTTTAGGATAAGGTAATAAATATAATAATATAATAATAATATAATAAATATAAAATATGATATAAAATAAATAATCATAAAATTATTTTTTAGGATAAGGTAATAAATATAATAATATAATAAATATAAAATATAGAATATAATATAATAAGTATAAAATAAATAATTATAAAATTTTTAGGATTAATCATAAAGTTTTTAGGATAGTCAGTTTTTAGGATAAGAACAACGTCGCAATCATAATATAAAATAAATATAAAATATAATATAAAATAAATAATCATAAAACAGTTTTCATTATATTATCGTCGATAGCCAGATTTCGACGTACATGTTAGAAGGCAAGTTCAATAATGGGAAATGATTTACAGAATTGACACTGATCTCAAGGTAACAAAGGAGCTCGGAGGCTGGAGGACGAACGAACCGGTCGGATTGGTCGGCTAGTCTCCACACCTTCTTTCATAGATTATTCAATGCTAAAAATTAAAATTCCTTCGCTTGCGTAGATTCGACGAAGCTGATCATTTTCTCCCGTCGTGATCTCGTTGTCACGCGCCGACAAATCGAGACGTCAGTCGTTGTTGCGTCTGCTTCTCAAGCCTCGCGTCGCGAACAGATAATATTTCTCCTCTGCACAACTCTTTTGCATCACTTATCTTTTTTTCTTCCCACCTGCGCGGTGATGTAATCCGCGGTGATTCCGATGAATATGCATAACAGTACATTTTGCGCAGATCATACTTGTGATCGTGTCTTGTTTGTTACATTTATTTCTTCCTGTCCTTTCGACTGTTCGTACAGGATGTGTAAAATGAATTCCAAAGTCAAGGTGAAGGTTTCTTTAACATCCACAGATGATCGCGACATTTATACTTTTCGTACACTTTGTATGTATTACATATGGTGTATTACGTTGCGCTTGTAATTATTAACAAAGGAATATTTCACTCGAAGAATATTTCATTTTTACCAAGCACATTTTATTAACACGAAATATCTTATGAACAACGTAATTTTAACAAGATCGTTGACATTTTGCAAAATTGTTCGAAATTTTAAAATAAAAAGTAAATGATTTAAAAAAATAAAAAGTGAAAATTTTTAATTTTACAAAATTGTTCGAAATTTTTTTTATTTGAATTCTCGATTCTCAACTAAAATTTCATTTCAGAAGTAACGACTTTAATGAAATTGGAGTACCAGTGCAATAATTTTAACACGTCCGACAATGTCAAAATGATCTTCGTAAAAGTTTCTAAGGAATATAATTGTTTTCGCAATCATTCAAAACAGTTTCTAATTATTAATCAACAGAGAGATTAATTTTAATTTTGTTCAAAAACGTCACACACGCAAGATGGTCAACTCTGTCTTCAATCTTATTTTTTTAATTATCGTCCTGCAAAATGCAAACAACGATTACCTATGTGTCCTTTCTCCTGAAAGCAAACTCGGAAAGAATGTCGTGATTCTGGTTTTCCTGCAACCTCAAACTTCCTCGACGAATGGACATTGTACCAAAATTAATATTCGCAGTTTCATCGCTGAAACATTTTATGTCGAGTTGAGACTTGGAAGTGATCGTAGATCATTTTTACAAAGTACAGTAATAACAACAATATTAACTGTAACATTAAATGTAAAAATATTAACTGTAACATTAAATGTAAAAATATTAACTGTAACATTAAATGTAAAAATATTAACTGTAACATTAAATAGTAATAACAGCAATATTAATTGTAACAGTAAAAATAAACTGAGTCATTAAGAATTTCTCTGAATTTGAAAATTTCAACTTTGCACAAGTATAAAAAAAAATACAAATAAATAAATGAAATATAAATTTTGGTATTTTCAAGAGTCTGGAACATTTTACGTCGAGTCGAGTCTTGGAAGTGGCAACACGTGACCAGGGATTATTTTTTTAAAAAAAGTATCATAATAGAGTAACAATAACAACAGTATAACAATAAAAATAAAATACACTAAAAATTTTTCAAATTTTCTATTTCTCTGAATTCGAAAGTCTCTGAATTTAAAATGCATTAAAAATTTTTCAAATTTTCTATTTCTCTGAATTCGAAAGTTTCAACTCTACAAGTTTAAAAAAAAACTATAAATAAACATATAAAATATAAATTTTGGTATTTTCAAGATTCTGAAATATTTGACATCGAGTCGAGACTTGAAAGTGATAACATGTGATCAGGGATTATTTTTTAAAAAACAGTATCACAATCGAGTAATAAAAACAACAGTGTAACAATGAAAATAAAATACACCGAAGCATTAAGAATTTTTCAAATTTTCAATTTCTCTGAAGTCGAAAGTTTCAACGTTACAAGTATAAAAAAAAAATACAAATAAATATATAAAATATAGTTTTGGTATTTTCAAGAGTCTGAAACATATGACATTGAATTGAGACTTGGAAGTGATAACACGTGATCAGGGATTATTTTTTAAAAAACAGTATCACAATTGAGTAATAAAAACAACAGTGTAACAATAAAAGTAAAATACACCGAAGCATTAAGAATTTTTCAAATTTTCAATTTCTCTGAAGTCGAAAGTTTCAACGTTACAAGTATAAAAAAAAAAATACAAATAAATATATAAAATATAGTTTTGGTATTTTCAAGCGTCTGAAACATATGACATCGAGTCGAGACTTGGAGGTGGTAGCACGTGTATCAGATCAAGGCCGCCATCGTTTTGAGACTCGTCTTCTCCAACTATGATAAATATATTAGTCCCGCGGGGATTCTCTAGCGCTATCTATCGACAGCGGATACTTCTCTCGTCCACTTTGGCGAAATGGCGTAATTTATACGCGCCACACGGTCCCGTATCTTTCGCGCTTTCGCGTTCTGTCAATGACTACGTTGCACGCTTGTAAATAATTCAAGAGGTTCGTTAATGCATGCAAACGCATGCTAATAGACTTGATAAAATGTATTTAATCACATCGCAAGCACGTGTAAATATCCTGCAAAGAGCTCGAACATTACGTTTGAGAATCCTGCGCAAACAAACCGTTCGCCCCCGTTTACTTTAATTTCGAACGGATTTTCGCTTTCCTTTTACACTCTTCTTGCCGAAAATATTCCCATTTAGTCGTTCCCGCAGTAACTGAGCGATTGTTATAAACAGAGCTCGAATTTCCACAATCCAGATGTAAATAAATTAACTCATTCGCGGCCTCGCTTGTGTTAAACTTGTATCACTTGTACCTAAAAATTTCGCGTTGTAGTGCTAAATTTGAATTTCGTCTATCATTTAAAATTAAATAGATAAATAATTTATTAATTGCAAGAATTAAATAATTAAATTTCGAGTTTAATGTGAAATTTGAATTTTGTCTATTATTTAAAATTTAAATAAAAAATAATTTATTAATTGCAGAAATTAAATAATTAAATTTCAAATTTAAATTTTTTCTATCATTAAAAATTAAATAATTAAATAATTTATTAACTGCAGAAATAAATTTCGAATTTAATGCTAAATTTGAACTTTGTCTATTATTTAAAATTAAATAAAAAATAATTTATTAGTTGCAGAAATTAAATAATTAAATTTCAAATTTAAATTTTGTCTATCGTTAAAAATTAAATAATTAAATAATTTATTAACTGCAGAAATAAATTTCGAATTTAATGCTAAATTTGAATTTCGTTTGTTATTTAATGAAACGGAAACTTGGGAGTAGAGCGTAAACTAACGTTAATTTATCAACAAGACGAACGAAAGTTTTCACCGATTTATTGAAGTTTCTCGCCACTCGCGAGGCGAAAATCACCCCAAGGATTATCGAGCCTCCCTCGTTCGCCTATTCTTAAATGAAATGCAAACCGCATGGACGTCGTCGTTTGCTTTACACGTCGGATTGAATTCAACCAAGAGTTGGACATTTTCGGAGACAAATGCATATATGTAGAGCCCGACTGAAAAAGGAGTCTAGTTTTCACACTTTTCCGCCGGAGCGGCGGAAACTCGTTGTTTGAACTGGCGGATTCGTTCCGAGCGCTCGAACGCGAACGTTATTAAACTTGCTCGATCGACGAGACGTAAAGATCTGATTTTTCAGGGGAAACGTCTGAAATCGGCGCGACTCGCGAGAGAATTGGTTTCTGCGAGGATATTCTTATTCGAATTAATTCTTTTATTTTCATTCGAAAATGGCGCAAGTCGCTTAAATAGAGATATTTGAGGGTTTGCCTTTTCTCAGTATAGATAATTTCAATTGTAACGAACGACGTTAACGAATCGCCATCCTTCATTACTGTAACTATGCTTAAACTGTGTTTTGGCTTTCTCTGAAATTTTGAACTAATATAAATTAAATTAAAGTAAGAAATTTTAAACTAATATAAATTAAATTTAAGTAAGAAATTTTAAACTAATATAAATTAAATTTAAGTAAGAAATTTTAAACTAATATAAATTAAACTAAAGTAAGCAATTTTAAACTAATATAAATTAAATTTAAGTAACTAATAATTTAAGTAAATCTTAAATTAAATTTAAGTAACTAATAATTTAAGTAACTAATAATTTAAGCAAATAATAATTTAAGTAACTAGTAATTTAAGTAACTAATAATTAAATTAAGTTTAAGTAACTAATAATCTTAAATTAAATTTATTGGAATGTGCAATAACAGCAGATGGGATAAGTCCGGGATAGTTCGAGAGACATCAAATTTCAATCTTCAAAAAAAGTCATAATTTGTTCGTTTACAATATTTTCTTTATTTTCTGTAGGTTAACACACACAATGAACTGAAAAAAAATCCATTGATTATATTTCCAAATAAAGTAATAAAAAATTGAAGAAACATGTGTTTGTGAAAGTTATTCTTGTTTTATATCGCTCTTTCTGACCACCCTGTACTTCGAACAGGCGATTGTGAAAGCTTTGTTCAACAAATTTTTGTTCAGTAGAGACTGTGTGTCCAATTTCTTATTCCTTCTGTCCAGATATTAGATTTTTTCATCGTGCATATTGTTACAAATTTTCCGTAACTCTCTATTATGTCCACTCATCGTTTCACGATTTCATTTTCGCTACCGGAGATCTTCGCCAGGTATATAGGTCCGCGATTTGTCGCGAGGGAGAAAAAAAATATGTCCTTTGTCGGTGAAGGTGTCAGAACAATTATCAGTCACGGATGATAATACATTCTGCTTCGCAGTGTCGGCGACAATCGACACGGCGATCAACAGCACGGTTCTTCACGCACAATAATTCACCCACGGAAACATGACGCGCGAATAACGGAACATCTATTACAATTCACATACAGCTAGTGGGTTCGTAAGTCTGTAATCGGTGTTCGATGAAAATGAATGATAATGGGCACGATTTACTCGTGACACACGCCTGTACTTGATGTGATTGTCGCTTCGATGTGAAAAGAAGCAAAAAAAAATAAAAAAATAAAAATAAAAATAAAAAAATAAAAGAATAAAAAAGAATAATTGAAAAAAAAACCACATTATGGTCGTGTGCCTCGTCGAGCTGAAAAAGAAAACATATGCTAATAGGCAGGTCTCGAAAATGGAATAGACGGCTCCGCGTGTCTATAGATACAGGAAATCTCGTCTATGTTTGTCCGCCATCGATCGTATTTGCATTTTGACCAAAAAGAGAGAGAGAGAGAGAAAGATCAGTGGCCAATTGTTCTTGGACCAAGGCGGCTTTCGTTCAAGGCGAAATGGTTTCTTAGTGAAAACGTTCTCTCTCTGATCGTCGTGAATTTCGATTTCGCTGATGTCGATGACGACGATGACGCGAACAAAGGTGAAACGTTCCTTTGATATCGGGTAAGAGATTCGTAGTAAGAGATTCTTTCGCCTCTCGAGAAGAAATGTTAAAAGTACGTATTATAAACAATCCACATTGAAAGGAAAGGAATGTTACTTGTAATTGTAAGTAGAAAGAAAACAAGTACAGTAAATGTTTGTAATACGAAGTATAATTCGATATTTAAAATTGAAGAGATATTCAATTTAGAAATTGAATTGAAAATGTAATATATAGTGTTTAAAATATTCAAATAAATAATAATGTCATTTAATATCAAAATATTATTATTGTCACTTATTTATTAAAATATTTATATTATTATTGTGTAAAATGATATTATTAATAATAATAATTGTATTAATATTAATATTATTATTATTGTATGAAATATTAATATTATTATTGTCACTTATTTATTAAAATATTTATTAAAATTGATCTATGTTTATTGAAATATTTATTGGAATCCTGATCGTTTCAACGCAAGAAGATTACAACGCATTACAGATGATAACTATATAATTCAAAAAACGTAAGAATATATCAACTATAATATAACTATAATATTATATAATTATTATATAATTCAAAAAACGTAGGAAAACGTATTATAATGCACGAAATTTTTTGATGAAGCGACGAAACTCTCAAAGTTACTCAAATTCATTTATAAAGAATAATCATACAATAGTCAGTATATAATCATAAAATACAGATTAATCTCATCGCTAATGCTGCGAATGAACCTATTACACAATCTATAATTTTACGTATGGTATATATTAACGAATTATTTTTGGATTATTGTGTTGTATTAAATTATTGTTATTGTAATTAAGTATCTCTGTTTAAATTTGGCGGATTTTTAATACGTGTACATATTGGTTCCTTTAATTCTCATTAGTGGTTAATCAACTGCATCGACACGAATGATGCACAAACGTGCGAAATTACGTGCAAATCGTTTTCCAAGCAATTTGTTCACTTGTAAATGGGTAATTTTTAACGAAAACAAAAAAAAAAAAAAAAAAAAAAGAAACATGACACGAGAAAAAAGGATCTATAAATCTGGCAAACTCAACCATTAACTGGAATTTATTCCATTTGTGAGCTTTTCTGGAACCACACGAACGCCATACACTTGTTAATTGTTACATTATTACTAGAATCCGTTTTAATATTTCGCGACTATTTATATGGCTCGACCAAACGTATTTTATCTCTTTTTCTTTTCGTGCTGCTGCAATTTTGACCAAGAAGAGCTTTGACAACAAATCGAATTAAAAAAAAAGGCGAGAAAACCTCAAAAGCTTCTCAGGAACGACAAATCGCTCACTAACGAGAGAGTTTAACGTTAATGTTTAGTATAGAGTATAGAGAGGATGAGGCGTAGAAAAGGAAAGACGAGACAGACAATCACAGACAAATGTAAAACGAGTGAAGTTTGAAAATAGAATTTTATTAGCTACAGTAGCAAAATACCTATTCACTTAAATATTTGGCTTCACACGATTACCAGGCTAAGTTTGTTTATATTAATATACAATATGTAAAGAGTGCCATATTGGATATGGGCAGTGTCCGTAGTAGTACGATGAACTTACTCTTCATACAAAGATTTGCGAGATATAAATATACATATATAATATTTATAATATAAATTTTTTTTATATATATATATATATTATTTTACATGCTAGAAAATAGTACGCTAGGCACTTTTTGTTTGAATAGTTATGGAAATAAAACTTACGACGTAGTCGAATTCGTGGCGCGGGGGAGAGGGGGGCAAGCTGTTCGCGGGAAATTCAAAGGCAGTAAAAACGAGTGCAAACGCGGGGGAGAGAAATAGACGAAAAGTACTTGTATGACGTATCGTATTTCCTACGTATCGTGGTGAAACATTTTGAAACGAATCTCTGGAAGGTGTGCGCGCAGAAGTTACGAGTTATTCGTTGCAAACATACATATATCAATGAAAGAAACAAAAGAAGAAGAAGAAGAATTAATATTCAGTACGTGTAACGTGATCGTTAAAGATCGTTATAGTCTAGTCTGGTAATCTCGGCGAAATATGTACTTGTGATTTCTGCGTGTTTCAAAATGTTTCGCAAATACACTCATAAAGTTTGGCAATGAACACTTTCACGAGCCCGCGTATACGAGAGGGAAGAGGAGACACGAAGAAAAGAAAAAAGAGAATCGACGTGGGTGGGAGGTTAAAAACAAAAATAAAACGTGGAAATGAAGAGGACGACATCTTTCGCCGTAAATTTTTACTCGATCCCCTTTCCCGCCTTTTCTGTGTAACTTTCTCCACAATTGGCGACATGCAGGCTGACCGAGCGTCGTTTGACAAGTGCGGCGAGGAAAGGAGACGATAAAAGAGAGGGTTGGAAGGAACGCGGGGATTGAAAAGGGGAAGAAGAGAGCATAGAACACACGCGGGTTTGCTGCTGTGTGGATTTACGTGTCCTTTATACACACTTTGCAGCGACTTACTATGGACCTGAGGTAGCCTGCCTTCAGGGTCTGTTTCTCAGGCCTTTGGAACTGGCGCCCGTCCTCGATCACCGTCATCCAAAAGCTGATCTCGTTCGAGTAATAATGGCAGTGTTCTTCGTTACATTCGATGAACGGCGTCGCGCGGAAGTCCTCCAGACAGGACCCGGAACTGGACAGCGACTGACCTCCGCCCTGTGCACCGGCGCCCGTGTGCTGCGAAGAAGAGAGAATTCGTCAAACCGCGTATCGTTTGCTGATACATGTCGTGAAACGAGAAAAAGGTTCGAATTGGAAGAGGAGCCTCGACGAAGAGTAAAAAAAAATTCCTTTAAACGTGAAGAAGTAAAAATTGTTTAACCTAAACTACTTTGCCTCAACCGAAATTTAAAAAATATAAAAAATGTGAAAAGATAGATAGATAAAACATTCTTTTAACATCGTACTTTCTGTTCGAGCTAATCGAATCTCTTGGTCTCTAACATGCTAAATGATCATTCCTTACAGTAGAAAAACTTTGGAGAGAGGACATCTTTTTGAATTTACGCATTTGAATCATCAGTTCATTCGTGATACTACATAAATTAAATATTCTCCCGCCAGAGAATCGTAGGACTATACTTTTCAATAATATTATCAATTCTTTAACATGTTCAATTTAATGCTAGTGTCTCGCCCACAATTCTATGTTATTTAGGATAGGCATTCTTTTAGAAGTGATCTAATTAGAATCCAATCCAATTACTAGAACACAGTCACTCATTATACTTATATTAATATAAGACACTAAATATTTGAGCTGCTGTTGCAATTAACAATAAACCTGAATCTTCAAATTCATTGTGGAAGATCTGAGAAAAATTTAATTCTTGTAAAAGCATTTCTAGTATGTTGGAAGTAGAAGACTTAGAGATCTATCGTAGTACGACTTTATTTCACGAAAATTTCTAACATTTTATTTTCCGACTATTAGTGTGTGTGTCTAGACGCCAATCATCGTCAAACAATTGCAGAAAGTGTGTGAAAGAATTAATCACTTAATCTTCAATCCATGCCCTCGGTACATTATTTATGTATTTTTGTAAACTTCCCTTTACCTATTAATTTATTTATTTCCTGCATCGTCTGACCAAAATCGTCAGAATTAAATAAATGAAACATCAATTCGTCAATTTGGGCTGTCAATTTTGGCGAACAATTTGGTCGATAATGAATCGATAAAGAGAAATATCCGTACCATGACGAAACTGTATCCAATCCAAAGCTCGGTCCAGCCTTGTGGACAATCTGGAATGGACAGTGACTGGCTGTGCACGGCTATCACATTTGCCGGGACCTCGCAAACCACGCATCTGCAGAACGAAAGAAAATTTCGCTCGTTAATTGACACGTTAAGTGCCACGGTTTCAGCGGTAGTTCGATAGTTTTTGAATTAAACAAATAATTAATTTAATTTCGTGTAAAATTTCGGCACGCCACGCGGTGTGTATTGGTACACACATCGCGTCTGTTGGTAACAACTCTGTTACTCTAACTGGAAGGTGAATTATTAACAAGTGTACATTATATTAACAATTTCATTTCGCGTGTTTCCTCTTTGTGTTTGTCCACGTGGAAACGTTCGTAACTTTATATATTAAATAAACTGAAACGTCACGGCCCCATTGAATTTGCAACTGATTACACGCGGAATAAAATTTCGCTTTACTTAGTTTGGTGTCAAATTGAATAATAATCAGTCAGTTTCGTGTGAAATTATTCGCGGGAGGCAAAATGCGCGCGCGAAAAATAAAATGCGGTACAATTGATTCGTTTCTTCGGTGAAACTTCAGTTAATAATTCAGGTTTTATAATTTGGTAATCGAGTTGACTCTCTCCGCTTGTAATTTGTAAAAGTATCGTTAACTCTGCTATTTCGTTGTTTTTTAATATTTTAAATGCTCTCGTTTCTTGTTTATTATTGATTCCTCTATAGATTTAGAATTCTATAGGTACTTGTTATTGATTCTTCTATAGATTTAGAATTCTATAGATATTTATTATTTTACTAATAGAGTTGACAAGTTTCCGCTTGTAATTTGTAAAAGTATCGTTAACTCTACTATTTCGTTGTTTTTTAATATTTTAAATGCTCCCGTTTCTTGTTTATTATTGATTTCTCTATAGATTTAGAATTCTATAGATATTTATTATTTTACTAATAGAGTTGACAACTTTTCGCCTGTAATTTGTAAAAGTATCATTAACTCTATTATTTCGCTGATTTTTAATATTTTAAATGCTCTCGTTTCTTGTTTATTATTGATTCCTCTATAGATTTAGAATTCTATAGATATTTATTATTTTACTGATCGAGTTGACAACTTTCCGCTTGTAATTTGTCAAAGTATCGTTAACTCTACTATTCCGCTGATTTTTAATATTTTAAATGCTCTCGTTTCTTGTTTATTATTGATTCTTCTATATATTATATAATTATAGCACGACTGACTAATTAAGTGGCCTACATTAATTTTCGTCGGAGTCAATTTTATTTTACAAACATATTCGTCATCCTCTCATTAATTACCGATATTAAATCTCGATATGTGTAACAAACACTCACGCTGATTATTAAAATTCATATCCTCGATATGTTTCATACATCATTTATTTTATAGTTTGCAGTATGTGAAAGTTCACTTGACAAAGATCAAAAATATTGTGGACAACGTACCTGGAAATGTAATCCTCTATCTGCGATCCTGCGATTGGCATCATTGGAATCGGCTCGGTGGTCGACAACCAGTAAGAACGATCGCTACGACTGGCATAGTTGCAGGTGTTGCTGGTATCACAGAAGAGGAACGGCATTGTCGAGAACTTTCGTACGCACGAGCCGGCGTAACCTGTTTTCGTGATTACATTTATGACGATGGATTCAAATCATCGAATGTTCGATCGGCCCACCCATTTCGACTAATTCGTACCGATTCAGACACTTTCAGTGCCACGTTTCTTCCAATTCTTATTTGCTTTAGAAATTTAAACATATTTAAAACATATTTAAAAATATATTGAATTGAAATACATATATTTACCTGCAAATTAAGACTTCGCTGTTTCAGTTTATTTCAATTTCAATATATATTTCACTTGCTCAACGAAGTATATCTGTATTTTGTTCTTGTTCAGTTATATTTATGGGTAGAAACCTTTGGCACTAACAGTGTTAAAAATATAAATACAAGCGACAAATTCAGTCGAAATAAAAGGTGAACGAGATATATTATATACACTTCTTTCGATACTTGCCTAGATCTTGCGAGTGCGATCTTTCATTGCCATCCGTGGATAACATACTGTATCCCTCCCACAATTTGATGTGGCCCGCGTTGCAAACTGGCACTTCGGAGGTTTGACTGTGTTTCACCAACAATATACCGGTGAGATAGTCCGACGCAACTTGACACGGTTGCCCTGGCTCTCCTGGCAGACCTGGGACACCCACCGGTCCTTGAAGACCTGGCAAACCAGGGATACCATCGGGTCCTGCTAGCCCTGGTAAACCAGGTGGACCTGGCGGCCCTTGAGGTCCCGATGTGCCTTTCGCTCCGTTTAATCCTGGGTATCCAGCTGGACCTGGAAGTCCTCTCTCTCCTGGTAGTCCTGGCGGACCAGCCGGTCCTGCAAAGGAGAGTAAAAACGTTCCCGTGTAGAACTGGAATTATCAACGTTTCCTGATTTCGATATTAACCATTTGGCTACTGCTGGCGCCTAATGGCGCTTGGTAAATTTACGCTCGTCATTTACTACTGTAGGCGCCTATTAGGCGCTTGATCGATGTAGCAATTATGATGACAAATGAATTAATACGACGATAGTAGAAATAAATAATAACTACGTAATTAATTTCAGTAGTTTATATAAAAATATTATCGATATAACAAAATATATAGTTACTAATTATATAATTATAGTAATTATATAAAATATATAATTACTAATTATATAATTATAGTAATTATATAAAATATATAATTACTAATTATATAATTATAGTAATTATATACAATATATTTCATTATATTTTATTTTTAGTAATTATATATATAAAATATAAATATATGTAATAAAATATATGGTGTAATTATATATATAAAATATAAATATATATAATTATCTAAAATATATGGCGTAATTATATAAAATATATAATTTCGCCATTCTCGAAATCTGTCGTACTCGAATGGTTAAAAGCAAAGATTCGTTAGTAATAACTCGTTAAAATATTTTGACATAATTGAGTGTATACCAGGATAACCGCGGTCTCCTTTTGGTCCCATTGGTGGCTCGATGCAGTCGTCACCCTTGTCACCCTTCTGACCAACCAAGCCAACAGCGCCGATTCTTCCCATTTGACCTGGGAATCCTCTGTCACCCTTCTCTCCCGGTAAACCCGGTAAGCAAGGTACACCAGGCACACCTCTTTCACCTTTGTCACCAGGCAGACCATCTCTTCCGCTCAGGCCTGTAAATTTCATAAAAACGTATTAAATTCGTGATAGATACTCCAGGTAAATATTCAACGACACGTTTCGGTTCCTTTACATTTGCACTGTTTTATGTCTAGCACTAGTTCTTTTTTTTTTGCAGTTTATAATATTGCATTTTTATTTGATTTATATTAAATTTATGTTCATTAATATATTTACACAGGATGGTCACTGAGAGACTGAATGATATAAAACAGAAATAAATCTTTTACAAACACATGATTTTTTTAAAGTTTTAATTATTTTATTTGGATATATAATTAATGAATTGTTTTTCAGTATTATGTGTGAAAGACAACGTCCCTCAAATGACCACCATTTTCCTGCTCACAATATAATACGGCCAAATACAAATAGCCTTCAGTTTTTCAGTGGCCACCCTGTATATATTTATGTATTTTGTAGTTTATTGTGTCCAAATCTGAGCTAATATTTATATATATATATATATATATATATATATATATATATATATATATATATATATATATATACCGAAATCAACAGTTCACTTGGGGAAAATAATGATAGCAAGATAAAAGATAATTCTGTTTCAATTACCTGGGAATCCAGGTTCTCCCTTTGGTCCCAAATAACCAGGCGCTCCGGGAGGACCCTCGTTACCTTTCTGGCCTTTGTCACCCAGCAAACCAGGCAGTCCTCTTTCGCCTGGTTTTCCATCCCGACCCGGTAAACCAGGAGGACCCATAAGTCCCATGTCGCCCTTCTCGCCCTGTGGTCCAACAGGACCGTAAGGTCCTTGATCTCCTTTGGGTCCTGGTAAACCAGGTAACCCTCGTTCTCCCTTATCCCCTGATCGTCCTGGTATTCCCTCTCGTCCGTGCTTACCAGGCAGACCTGGCAGACCTTTCTCGCCCTTGACAGTTAATCCAGGAAGTCCCGCAGGTCCACGTAAACCTTCGTCGCCTGAAACAGCATAACAACGTTTCGAATAATCAGCGAAATCCTGATGACATTTTCCAAAGGCAATTAATAATTGCATAACTACAGAAAAACGCAGGGTGAGGCAAATTGAGAATCAAGGATTATACCTTTAGGTCCAGAAAGACCTGGTGGTCCTGGATTTCCAACAGGACCTGGCGCTCCTCGATCTCCTTTCTCACCGTCGTAACCAACTAGACCTTCTTCGCCGCGGTCTCCTTTCTCGCCAACTATACCTCGCAATCCTGGCATACCGGGTTCACCTTTCTCACCCTTGATGGATATCGTCGGTCCAGGTTGACCCCGATCACCTTTCTCTCCAAATGCACCAGGGATACCAGGCTCCCCAACAGCACCTTAAGAAATTATTCGACTCATTAGTTTCTGCTGAATGGCTAGTTTCTGTTAATAATCGATCAACTAATTTCTTGTTGTAAAAAGGACGTTGAAAGAGGACGTTACCTGGGAAGCCGCGATCTCCTTTGATACCGTTGAGTCCAGGACGACCTGGAGGACCCATTTCACCGTCCAGACCAGGGAAACCGGGCGGACCCTGCGGGCCAAGGTCACCTCGTTCACCCGGTAATCCGTCGATTCCAGGTGTTCCGGGTTCACCTGGTGCGCCAATTGGTCCCTAAATGATTGGTCAAGATACTTTAAAAGTGAAACTCCGGTTCTCAGAATCGTTTCTATGAATTGAGAACAGAGATGACGTACTATATCTCCTTTGGGACCGGGGAAACCTCTCACTCCAGCGTCACCTTTCGATCCCATAGGTCCTGGCAAACCGTCGCGACCTGGCAGGCCAGGCTCTCCCTTGAAACCTGGTTCTCCGTTTTGACAAGCGCACGGCAATCCGTGATCTCCCTTCTCCCCGTCGAAACCGTCTCTACCGGGAGGACCACCGGGACCACGGATTCCCGGCATTCCCGGCTCACCTTTCTGTCCTTTCTCAGAAACTCGACCTGCCTCTCCTTTGCGCCCCTAATCGAGATTAATCGTTACGATCATTTGTCACACGGATCAGAAAATCATTTTGTTCGATTGACTCATTGAGATTATTACTAAAAAGTGAAGTTCTGCCTGTGTTAGATTCGTCTATTGTAAAGAACTTACTGGCAATCCAGGTAGACCTTGATCACCTTTAGGCCCTTGGAATCCAATAGCACCAGGAAGACCGACTGGACCAATAGGACCTAGGTTTCCTTTCGGTCCAGGTAGTCCAGGGCGGCCAGGTTTCCCTTCCTTCCCAGGCAATCCAGGGAAACCAGGATTGCCTATATCACCGCGTTCTCCTTTCAGACCAAGTGCACCTTCTATACCAGGCCTGCCTGGTAGACCAGGCGGACCTCGTCTTCCCGGGAAACCTTTCGGTCCGTCGATACCTGGTTCGCCGCGATCACCTTTCGCGCCTGGGAATCCTGGCAGTCCTGGTTTGCCAGTCTCGCCTGGGAATCCCGGTTCACCTGACAAAACAAACACGCGTTGACAGTTATTACGCTAGTTTGGAATTTGTTTGAGTGTTGTAATTTGTGAGAGTTTCCCAAACTAGATTTGAAAGTTCTAGAATCTAAGAATCTGGAATTTGTTGAGACTTGTGAGAGTCTCCCAAACTAGATTTGGAAGTTCTAGACATTAGGAATCTGGAATTTGTTGAGACTTGTGAGAGTCTCCCAAATTAGATTTGGAAGTTTTAGAATCTAGGAATCTGGAATTTGTTGAGACTTGTAAGAGTCTTCCAAACAGGATTTGGGAGTTCTAGAATCTAAGAATCTAGAATTTGTTTGAGTGTTAGAATTTGTTGAGACTTGTGAGAATCTCCCAAACTAGATTTAGAAGTTCTAGAATCTAGGAATCTGGAATTTGTTGAGACTTGTGAGAGTCTCCCAAACTAGATTTGGACGTTCTAGAATCTAGGAATCTGGAATTTGTTGAGACTTGTGAGAGTCTTCCAAACTAAATTTGAAAGTTCTAGAATCTAGGAATCTAGAATTTGTTTGAGTGTTGGAATTTATTGAGGCTTGTAATATTCTTCCAACCTAGATTTGGAAATTCTAGAATCTAGGAATCTGGAATTTGTTGAGACTTGTAAGAGTCTTCCAAACTACATTTAAAAGTTCTAGAATCTAGGAATCTCGTACCTTTGCTTCCATCTATGCCAGGAGTTCCAGCAACACCAGGTGGACCCGGAGGTCCTATCGGACCAGTGTCGCCCTTTTCTCCCGGTATACCAGGTAAACCACTTATTCCTGGCAGTCCAGCATCGCCCTTTTCCCCGGTAAAGCCTGGCAGACCTGGCAGGCCAGCAGGGCCATCTTTTCCCGGTGGTCCAGGAAGACCTTTCTCTCCTTTCATCCCCGGCGGACCGGGAAACCCGGGACTACCCTTCACCGATATACCAGGTTCACCTTTTCCTCCTTTGAATCCTGGTGTGCCTGGAAAACCTCTAGGTCCTTCGCGACCCGGTTCTCCGGGGAAACCCATCGGTCCCATGTTCCCCTTATCACCACGCTGGCCTGGTAACCCTCTTGGCCCAACCAAGCCAGCTTCACCAGGCGGGCCTGGTGGTCCAGGTTGACCCTGAATTCATAATACGAATTATTGTTGTGCAATTTGTTGAATCTTGTAGATAGTTTCAGTCTATGTGATATTTACCGAGAAACCTTGTAAACCTTTGTCACCGCTCAATCCATCTCTGCCTGGTGGTCCTGGCTCTCCTTTCTCACCAGGAGCACCTCTGTCGCCCTTGGCGTTGATCAAATCAATCGGGATTGGACAATGGCCTATTTGAAGAGAAATTACACACTCGAAATAATCCCTGCGTATAAAACGTGAGGTGAATTCTTAGAAATGTAAACAAGTTATTCACCGGGTTCTCCTTTATCTCCATATTGACCAGGTTCACCCTTCTGACCAGCTTCACCTGTCCGGCCTGGTTCACCAGGTTCCCCTTTCACGCTGATACCAGGCTCGCCTTTTCGACCGGGAATACCTGGTCTTCCAGGAATGCCATCTTGTCCAGGGAATCCACGATCTCCCTGAAGACAATGGTACAGAGTAATTGTGAATGTCAGATGTCAACAAATATGAATATATGTCAACTGACATAGTCAATTGCAACAAGTATAAATTTGAAAAAGTCATAACTTTTTTATTTTCTTTCCTTGTGGGTTATAGAAAAAAATCCCTTAATTATATTTCCAAATGAAATAATGAAAAATTTGAAAAAAAAGAAACGTGCGTTTGTGAAAGTTATTTTTGTTTTATGTCATTCAGTCTCTCAGAAAACAATGGAACAAAGTAATTGTCAAATGTCAGTTGTAACAAATATGAATAGACATAGTCAATTGCAACAAGTATAAATTTGAAAAAAAACTGAAGGGTTTGAAAACGTCATAACCTGTTCATTTTCAATCTTTTTTATTTTCTTCTTTTGTAGATTATAGGAAAAAGTCCATTAATTATTTTTCCAAATGAAATAACAAAAAATTTTAAAAACGTATGTTTGCGAATGTTATGTTTGTTTTATGCCATTCTCAAGTTAGATGGTGAGTGCAAAGTAGGGAAGTGTACGTCGTACTCACAGCAGTACCCTTGGCTCCTGGGAAACCTTCAAATCCCATCGCGCCTTTCTCTCCAATCGGACCTGGAGGTCCAGGCGGACCATCTCTTCCTACTAAACCTCGCGCACCTTTGTCACCTTTCTCCACCTTGAGCATATTCTCCGTGACCACTGCTGGGGCACCGGGCTCACCTTGAGGACCCGCTGTACCAGGAATACCATCCTTTCCCTGGAAATTTAAAAGACACAAGATATAGCAAAGATTCTTTCGTTTGGAAGCTGGAAATTATTTATATCAAGTCGTTTCTTTCTTCTAATACTGGCGTTTAATCGTACCTCGTACACAGTGGAGAGCATAACTGTACCAGTGACAAAATTATCGAGATAACTTCGTATAATAATCAACTTGGTCTCATTCTTCTTTTGACACTCGTGAGTTCTTTCGTAAAAAAACATTTATTTCGTGGCTAAATTTGCCATAGTCTTGAAGATTGAAGTTCTTTTTCTTACAACTCGCATTTCTTATTGAACTTCAAACGTTAGGTTAGATGACGAAGAATTTCTTGAACTTCTATCGTTTAACCCTAAATATTCAATGTTCGATAAAATGATGAAGAAAATTCAACGATATATTCCAAAGAGCCACTGTAAAGGGGAGACTTCGATCTTCGAAAATGATATTAGATCTAATTAAGAAAAAAATTTTTTGACACTTTTGCACGCGTTGAAATTTTGGCAATTTTTGGAGGAAGAAAGCATTCTAACTTTCTGATGTAAAATAATCTTTGGAAGAAGCTAACTGACGACTGTAAAAGTAGAAAATTCACCAGGTGAATCATTATGTGATCTTTTTTCTTTTAATCATCGGCAGCGTTACATTGTCATTGTCACAGTTATGCTCTAATGCTTCATATAAAAATGTAACTAATGTAATAAAAATCTGAAGATACCGGTAATCCTGGTGGTCCAATTGGTCCGGGTAATCCGTCGGTACCCGCTTCACCGAGAAATCCTCGTTCTCCAGGCGGACCTCGCGGTCCAGGAAGTCCAGGCTGGCCGTCGAAACCGCGATCACCCTTAAGTCCTGGCAATCCTGGCAAACAGTCAGTACAACGTCCTCCAATCTCTCCTTTCTCGCCAGGTGTTCCCGGATATCCTGGCAGTCCGTCTTTTCCTGGGGTTCCTGGCTCTCCTGGTAAACCAGGCGCCCCGGGCACTCCCGGTATACCATCCACGTCACCAGGAACACCGCGTGGTCCTGCGTAACCGCGTTCTCCCTTCTGACCTTTCTCACCGTCTATACCGGGCGCTCCGTCCATTCCCTTAGGTCCCTACAGTCGAACAATTTCAGAAATATCAATCAGAAGGATCGTGGCAAGTATAATCCAAAATTTATTAGGAATTGACAGTGTAACAATTAATATTTCCTAATTAATTTAATTGGAGTAAAATTTGGTGAAAAAGTATGATAATTTTAGAAATGTTAATTATGTTACTAAGGATCGTAGCAACTATAATGCAAAATTTGAAGACTTGTAGCACAAGACACTTGAAAATTAATAATTTCTAATTAATTTAATTGAAGTTACATTGTTTGGAATTTTTTTGGAAAAGTTTGATTATTTTAGAAATATTGTTCAGAAGGATCGTGGCAAGTATGATCCAAAATGTAGAAACTGACAGTGTAACAATTAATATTTCCTAATTAATTTAATTGGAGTAAAATTTGGTGAAAAAGTATGATAATTTTAGAAACGTTAATTATGTTACTAAGGATCGTAGCAACTATAATGCAAAATTTGAAGACTTGTAGCACAAGACACTTGAAAATTAATAATTTCTAATTAATTTAATTGAAGTTACATTGTTTGGAATTTTTTTGGAAAAGTTTGATTATTTTAGAAATATTGTTCAGAAGGATCGTGGCAAGTATGATCCAAAATGTAGAAATTGACAGTGTAACAATTAATATTTCCTAATTAATTTAATTGGAGTAAAATTTGGTGAAAAAGTATGATAATTTTAGAAACGTTAATTATGTTACTAAGGATCGTAGCAACTATAATGCAAAATTTGAAGACTTGTAGTACAAGACACTTGAAAATTAATAATTTCTAATTAATTTAATTGAAGTTACATTGTTTGGAATTTTTTTGGAAAAGTTTGATTATTTTAGAAATATTGTTCAGAAGGATCGTGGCAAGTATGATCCAAAATGTAGAAACTGACAGTGTAACAATTAATATTTCCTAATTAATTTAATTGGAGTAAAATTTGGTGAAAAAGTATGATAATTTTAGAAATGTTAATTATGTTACTAAGGATCGTAGCAACTATAATGCAAAATTTGAAGACTTGTAGCACAAGACACATGAAAATTAATAATTTCTAATTAATTTAATTGAAGTTACATTGTTTGGAATTTTTTTGGAAAAGTTTGATTATTTTAGAAATATTGTT